>NW_016171905.1:0-13769 GCF_001687245.7 Rhagoletis zephyria | reverse complement strand
TTAGACTCAGGGGCGTGCGGCGGACCGTTCTTTCCGGTACGGTCTAACGTACTGAACTTTTTTTAGTTCTAATTGGTTTGAAATTTTTTAGGCTCCTAAGCGAAACAGAAATGATTCGATTAGATTTAGTTCTTGGAAATATGTTGCTTGCATACGCAAAACGAGTCCAAAACCTGGGCCAATGTGTGGAAGTATTAACTTTCGAAAGTCATTCAGTGCCTGCTGGGTGGTATTTATGAACCGCTCCACTCTGTTAGAGTGTAATCGCTGAACAATTTGGTTTTTTTATTATGAGTACATAAATGATAATAAATACAAAAGACGTCAAATAAATCAAATTTTTGCCATAAGTAAAGAGGAGAACTTCCCAGTTTAACTCAAAATGAGTATCTTTGGTGACCGAACTATGTACAAAAAAAAACATGCAAGATCTCACGTTGTAAAATTAATTTTTCTTATCATCCTTTATTTTTTAAATAGATTTACATAATGAAAGTGAAATATTTTATCGGTTGGAGGCTAAAAAATTAATATATATAGTGGAGAGGAGCATCAGTGGTAATGCAAAAAGTGAATGAATATTACTGTCGTTGCTCTTGACGAAAACCATAAAGCAGAAATATATTTGAGTACGTTTAAATATAAAAAGCCAAATAGGATGCGGATGGTCACTGCCAACTCTCATTAACAAGTAAAATTACACGGCGAATAATGGGAAGTAGTTAGCGGTAACTGCTTATGGTAAACAATGGGGAAGATGATAACAGTTGGCTGGCCGACATTGCAAAGATAACGACTTAATGTGCATAAATATGTACATACTTACTTACACATGTAGGTACAGTAATAATAGCCAACCCATAGAAGGAGGTAACCAGCTTCAATGTCAGTTATTTATAAAGAATTGCGCACTTTCTGAAAATGATGAATGAATGAAAGGTGCGCCGTTGCGCAGATAATCCGCAGATATTAAGTGCGCCACACTCAAGCTGAGTGGCCGCTGGTGATAGCAAAATGAGGTAAATAGTACAGCGAGTGATACTCACTCATTTCGCAGAAATTTCAACCCAAAAGCAACTCAACTTGGATTGCGCTCTCTCGAAGCGCACAAATGACCAAACATTAGCAGCTAAAGCTAAGCCTAATTAAATTCAACATTTCCATTACTTAGCCGGTTATCCAATTGCTTGCCAGTTATGTGCGTGGAAATTCATAAATATTCATGGGGGAAATTTGCGTATTTCAAAGCCAAAAACATTTTATAGTCGGAGGATAAAAGGACATTGCTACCAGCTGGAAGGATTAAAGAAAATTGTTTCGTTGTTCATTCTTGTGGCACCCAAGTATTGTGAGAAAATACCATTTATTATTATAAATTCCTATATATATATATATTATTTACTTAACATGAACAAAACATAACAAGTGTACTTATTTATAAATCCGAGTACAATTGTATAAGTTCGAAAAAATGTGAATGCCCATGGCTACTTATAAGGGTGGTCCAAAAATACACAGGCATATAAACTTTTTGGAACTTTCCCACTGCGTATGTACATAAGCATGTGGCGTAAATGATATAAATTTTTGCAAATGTCATAGGAGAGAAAAAAACGTCTATAAATATTTAGCAAAACTATGAATACAACAATTTACAGCAAAGCAAAACTCCATAGAAGTCGGAACCATTCCATACTGATTAAAAGATTTCGCATTATTTATTGTATTTTTTATTTTAAATTAATTTGGCATTTTGGTGCTCACAAAATTTTACATTCACTGAATATAAAGCGGAAAAATTAAACAATTACTTTAATTTAATTAAACTTAAAGTTTTTTAAAAAAAAGTAGACTCAGCAACTTTTCTCTAAAAGCTAGCGAAATATGTTTGAATACAATCTGCGGTTCCTTTATTTAGCCGGAAAAAGGGTTCTTAGACTGTCATCGAATAAGTAAAAAAATAAATATATATATACTTAGCGAAGGAAAAATGCAAAGCAACTAAGAAAATGGAGTTTTTCTTGTCACAGCAGATTGCATTTCCGTTTTGTTCTAAAAGTAAATCTCAAGTGTACCATAAATCACACTCAAATACATGGAAGTGAAAAAAGGCTAGGTGGAAAAGCAGATGACCAAAAAAACAAAAAAGTGCTTTCTAAAAGGGGGTGAAAAAACAAAGGGAGCAGAATACTTTCCCATTTCACTATGTTACCTTACATACGATTACAGCACATACAGTTAATGCGCTTTAACGATAAGTTTCCTCTGTTGGAAATAAATGCGCGGCAAATAAATTTGTTTTGCGCAAAAGCGAATAAACAAATGCATAGTTATGCTGAGGTCCACACTAAAACACATAAGTATGTACATACACTTGCACATAGTTATGCGAGTATTATGGAGCTTAAGTGGCTGGAAGCATGTAGCTTTCTTTACTTACCGCTTCTTGGCTTATTATTTGATACACTGTGGTAAAATACTTTGCTGATTTTTGCGCACGAAATGCTATTCGCTCCTTGCCATTAACTTCTTGTCCTTAGCGCTTAGTGACTTTAATTTAAGATACTCATCTTAATTGTTTGGCATTTAGCATCCGCTGAGGCGAATTACCTCTTACTTAGTATGGTGCTGTGCATTAGATGACAGACAGCTAAGGTCAAGACGCGAAATACTGGAGAAGACAAATGCCTGTGTCGGGACTAAAGTGGCTTGAACGGACGAGCGCTGCGAATTCCCTGAGACTTATAATGTAGTATTTTTTATGAATGCAAATGGAGAAATTAACTATAGTAACTACATTCGTTTGGCGTCGAGGTGTTTTGTCTGAAGTAATTTGTCTGCCTATATTAAATATTTGGAAGATTGTGCATCTGGGAACAGTTAATAGAAAAAGGGAGTTTCTTCTTTGAGAATTGATGCACACACTGTTTAGCATGGACCTAGTACCACCCGACTACCATTTTTTTGTTCTCCGCTTAGATGGAATCGGGTGAAAATCTTTTGTGCAGAGATCCCTGAACCTCTACAGCGATAAGGTAGAGACCGATCTCTTAAAAAAAATCGTATTTATGATCCTATATACTTGAAATTCGGTACACGTATTACACATTACAAATATAGAATACAATTTAATGATTATTTTACAGTTCGCAAGGTGTTTCAAGACGCCGTAAAGGAAGTGGTTATTGGCTATATGTACATTAGGGTGGTGGAAAAAAAAGTAAAGGCGGAATTTTAACGCTCTCACCCCCTAGGAATGCTCTAAATCGAAAAAATATTCCCCTTTTCTATTTTGAATTAAAAAAAGAGGTCGCTAAAAGCGCCAGAAGTTTTCCATGTATTTTATATGGAGAAAAACAACTTTTCTTAGAAATGGTATGGAATTCTCGAAAATCAATATTTTGCGAATCAACATTTTTCACATGCATTTTTGGACCACCCTAATGTACATACATATGTATATGCTTAAATAAATAAGAAATGCTTGTATGTTCCTACTCTTAAAACTGCGAAAGTTCTCTTCGGTTTGCTTTTAAATTTTTAAAATATTTCATTCCTTTCGGTTAGGTTTTTTATTAAATTTTTGTTTGTCTTAATAGGGGTGCCGCCTCTCTAGAAATTTAAAATTTTTCATATATGTGACAGAAGCAAGTTATTACTACAGAGCACCAACAAAAAGGGTATTGCAAAATATTTTAAACTTAGCAAATCGGAAGGGTTTTAACACAAACGTGTTTTAATAGAGTTGCCACTTATTTCATTTCCAGTGGAATATCTATCAATAAAGATACAACTTACCTTAGTGTCCACTTTATATTCGCAAATATTTTAATTTGAGGCAATAAAACACAAATTACAAAATTGGTATTTAAAAAAAAATGCTATAACTAATAGCCATATTTTCCTTATGGAAAAACAAGAAATATTGTATAACCTCATGCATTCGGATAGAAAGAATATAAGAAACTCGACATAAAAATTTGCCGATAGTTGGCATAGGTGTCGATATATTTGGAGAGTCCGTTGTTATAAAAATATTTTTTTTTGTATGGAAACTATGTATCTAATTTCAAAGGGCTGTCTCAATAAAAGTTCATATAATAGGTACATATCGCGCAAAAGAAATGGAAGAGAAATTTTCCGCTTTCAAGATTTCTTAAATCAATATGACGCTCTCAAGAAAAAATACGGAGATATTTATTTTTTCAAGAAAATTTACAGCAACCGAAAGTACTTTATTAAGAAACGTCATTGATTCTAGCATAAATATAAAATTAAAACCAAGTGATTCAACGACACTTTCTAACGAACGCAATAACTACAATGAAATAAACGAACTGGAAAAATTAAAAAAAATTCGAGTATTTAGTTTATTAATGTACCACTCAACAAGTAAAAGCAACATAAACAAAACTTGTAAAATTAATTGCAGCTTAACCCACTGTATCGTGTTCAAAAAGGCAAAGACAGTAAGCGCGATTAAAATAAATAATAATAAAAAGAACAGACGTGGCTTATATAGGTAAAAACAAGACAGGTGAAAACGTCTAGCGAAATGAGCAAATGGTTGAGGAAAAGTTACGTCAAGCACACAGACAGACAAGTCGCAGATAGCGATGCTTCTTTGCTTTGCATTTTCAGTTGCCATTTTTTTAATGTTCTCTGCACACTCTTCCTCACAGAGGTGGCGGCAAAGAGCATTCACAGCCATCAACAGTATTTCCGCATCAGTGACATCTGATTTAATTTATTTAAAACTGAGCAGAGCAAGCGCAATGCCTAACGTCACGAGATGGCACACACAACCAACCATTCAACGGTTGGAGGAGAGGAGAAAATTGCGAAAAAATTGCAAGGACGAAAGGACGAGTGCCTGACGATTAGAAAATGAAATGCTTAAGCATAGAGCGTTGACTTTGATGAAAAAGGGAAGTGGAGTATAACCAACCAACTGTGGAAATGACTTGAGAGTCTTATCACTTGTTAAGCAGCGAGCTTAATGAAGGAATGTGTGTTTTTTTTTTCTAAATGACTGTAGCGGGGAAAAAACCTAATGTTTTTGTAATTTCAAGAATGTTTTTTCTTAATGACGAAATAGTACATGTTGGTATTATACGACGTATTTAGCTCCTTTATGTAGTCTATCAGTCAGGCATAAGCAAGTTTGGAGGTGATAACATGGGAACGTCTGAGTATAGTATACTCAGATATATTTTTTTATTAAAGCAATTTACACACTTGTATCAAATACTTATTAGTTTATCTAACAAAAAAAAAGGCTGATTGATTTCTCTTTGATGAATACATTCTCTGAGATCGTTTCTATGGCATCATCAAAGTGCAGAAGAAGTTCCAACTGAATATTAAATTTTAACAAAAATTTCTTTCTCAAAATATGTGTTTGAAGGGCAGATAAATTTTAGAAGCTACTAGATAAAATGGCACTTAGTGCCTTATTTTTAATTGCCAAATAGTATTTTAGACTGAAGTGTCTGCGAACTTCGGCAATTTAAATAAAATACTTGCATACCCACTCAAAAGGAATGAAGAACAAAACTGTTGCTTTTTAACTTCAAACGAAATTTCTTTGTTAAGCAATTTTATGCTAACAAGTTTGAGCTGTTTAATACGAAGTAACAAGAATACCTGTACATCGAAAAAATAAGATGCTTAAAATAATAATAAGAAAAGGACATTAAAAGATTAACAAAGCTTTGGAAGTTTCAGTTGTAATGAATTCAAAATAAAAACGAAAAATTTACGGTAACAAAGAAAATTCAAATTGTAAATTTTAACATAGAATTTAGCGATAATGGAAAGCGCGTGGTGGCAATTTCGGAAAGTTTCGCTGAGGGCAATTAAACAGAAGTGTAACATTGTGTTGGTTTATTCTTAATTTTGGTTGTTTTTTTTTCCATGTTAACTAGGAAAGTTCAAGGAAAAGTTTAAGGCAGCGAAACAATACAAATGGTTTAAAATTTGTTTTAACAATTTGTAAAGTTTGCGAAGTGGATAAAAATCCAGTAATAATATATATATATATTTTTAATTTCAGAATGAAAATTGTTAAGAGCACACGAGTGTGTAACGCCTACATAAATCTGCTTAGCATTGTGGGAGTAGAGGAACAACGTCAGGGGAATATACAGCGTATAAAAAATTTTTAAATTTGCGTGCTCGACTTCTCGCAACAGACGCGTTATTATCTAATGTGAATTAAAGCTGATGGTAATACCCCACTTAGCGTTGCCACTCAAACAATTTATTCGCATAAAATCTAGAGCAAAGGGAGCTTTTACTCATTGAAATCAGACGGTAAATTGCGATTTGCGGAATACCTCGACTCCAGCGCCAACTAGCGGATTCATTTCTCCTAAAATTATATACTTATTTAATTTCTTCAAAATCGGAGGGAAAACCCAGAGAGTTTATAAATATATCGACCAAAGCGTCAAGTAGCGGATTAATTTTTCGTAAAAGTATTTTTAATTGCACCTGCAGAATATCGTTCGAATTTCATTAAAATCTGACGGTAAATACAAATTTTCTGAATAACTCGCCGCATGCGCCGCCTAGCGGACTGAATTTTTGTTCACAATGTGTTATTAGGTTAATTATTATTTTTAATTCTTTATAAAAATACTGTTTATACTTTAACTATATTAATTGCAAAGTATCAAGCTTGATAAAAATTTTTGAATTAAAAAAAAAAAAAAAATGTATCTAAATTTTTAAAATATTTTTTTTGGTGTACATTCTCAAACGTAGCTTACGAAATTTTAGTGTTGCAAACATGAACATTATGGAAGAAATTACGCAAGACCGTGTAAGAAATATAAGTACAGTGCACGTTAGATGTGTATGCGCGGAGGTGGCAAAAAGCGCGAGATGGAAGACGCAACTCAGGCAGCTTGGACTAGGACATTCTTAGAATCTAGAAAAGGCCATTGTTCTTCAACATTGGTTCAAGCAAACGAAATCGGCACTCAATAGTCCTATATGATTCATGATTCCCGCAATAGTATGGACGTGGTTGTCTTAGGTAAGACCTTTTGGGCACTCAGCTCTATCCATCTATCATGTTAATTTGAATTTAGATAGGTTATTGTTTTGGACGGAGATAAACCTTGGTTGGCGAACTAAATTTATTTGAATTTCTCTATTGAACTAACTGCTAAGTTTAATCGCACAAGCAATATTTATTTTATCTGCAGCTGCATGTTAATCATTGACTGGCATGTATATTTTTAAGCTACCTTAACTAGTTCAATGGCCTCAATGTACTGAAATGATTCCTTTTTAAGTGCAAAATCTATGTATGTACTTTTGAATGAATTTCCATCATCTATTTTTAACCGTAAATAAAAAAGTGAAATATTTTTGCTGACATAAATATATAAATACATATCCATTATAACACATTTCCCACGTTGTTTCCAACTAATTAATGCTTTCATACTGTGAATCTCAACTATTTTGTATTTTTTCTCATTACCTGTCTCCACATTGTCTTATTAGCTCTTATTAAATGAATTTCTAGGATTCGCTTTTTCTTTTTTGCCTGCACCATTTCAACCTGGCTCGTTTCTACTTGCTCTTTATGTATATGTAGGCACATATGTACGAATACCCATCGGCTGCTGTGCAGTACGATATTTCATTGTAATAGTTAAGTAAGCCGCAGACTTGTTTGCAAGCAGCAGGAAGCAATCTAGCGGAAAAACGTTGCTTTGGATACGTTGCCGCTTTTATCATTTCAAGTGCATCTTCAACTCTACAAAGGCTATTCACCAGATCTGTGTTAAATCTAAGATGGCGATGCAGTTTTAAGTGCACAATATTATAAAAATGGTACAACCTTTCGCTGTCATGACTTCGTGTTCATATGTTTGTAAGTTGAGCAAAAATAAATACATCCACATAATGCTACTGAAAAACGGCTAAGAAGTAATGAAGGCTACGATAATTGTTGCTGAATTAATAGTTAATTTTCGCTAAGTGCTTAAAGATTAGTGCCATACAAAACTGGTTAATATTTTTTTTTTTTGTTATCTTGTTTTCATCAATCATTATTGCAACGTTCCTAGCTCCAACGAAGTATTTTAAGTGCAAGTCCCTGCTTACTTAGGATAGTCGAAAAACCATATCAAACCATCCTAATATTCTTACGTAGCCTGTAATCACTGATCTCTCAGAGTTCTAGACTACATCTTTTGAAAAATTGGACTATGGTCTTCCACCTGCACTGGGTATTGCGGCGACTGTAATTTTACTGTCGCTCACAAATTCCTGCTTGTAGTTTGCGCACACACTTACAAGACGCCATACTCTGGATTATGCACCATTGAGATGAAATATATACAAATAAAAATCAGTTGTTGCAAATTATGCTCTATGACTGTATGCTCCAAATCTCTTCAGCCACGTTGCCGCCAACATCCAGCCGCAACTAACAACGAACTTCGGTAATTCATTTTTGTAAAGTTGAAGTGGGGTTCCTTATTACTTGGGTAGATAAAAAGGCCGTACATTGTTTGCGCAACATTTTTTTTTGCTGGCAACAAACGGAAAAGTTGCGGGCTTGTGGGTATGGTAGGGATGCAAAAGTAGTTTACTATTATTCTTTTGACTAATCTCCCTTTAATCCTTCCTGGCAGTATGTTTCAGTTCTCATTTGGGCTTCTTTCCTGCGGCGCTGTCGTGTACAACTGGTGGGGAATATAGTCGTAAAGTCGCGCTGTTCTGCATGAGGTATTCTATGGTTGCAATGCATTTTTGTATTTCTTGTTTTAAGCCGGTTTAGTGCTTTTTATTAACGTACATATATTGTTTTTGTTATAACCTGTTAATGGCTGTGTAATCGTTTTCTTCGTAATATAAGTTTTTGCTTAAATTTACTTTTGCTTGTCGAAATTTCGGCATTCCCCGATACAGTCATGGCGCCTAACTTAATTACTTAAGCGTCCGCGCGATTTTCCTAGCCCACGCTTAAGTTATGCGTGGAAGGCCATAAGTACATGTACGCTTGGCCTTTCGGGGCGTCGTTGACTAACATACAAATATTTGATTTTGTGGAAATATGCAATCGCTTGGTGAAGGCAAGCTGGATCGAATGAAGTGAGATTAATGAAAGGTACTAGTGTTGTTATTATTAAGTATGTATTTGTGATTTTAACATTTGCAGGTCGAAGGTGTTACTGTCTGAGATTATTTAACATTTTAATGTTTATAGAAAAAGGAGGATGGAAACCCGTATGAAGGAGGGATGCCAGCAGCGACACTAGTCTGCATGTGTATACAGATGGTTGGCCAGTTTCAGCAGGCCATTGGCTAGGCAGTCTGAGAGGGATCTTCTTTTGTTCTCTTTGTGTTCATGTGATGAGTTATTTAGTAGATCTAATCCACCATTCAGTATCTATTTGTATTGAGTGCTTTTATTTGAAGCTTCCTAGAACACGACTCTTTCAAAAGACGGTCAATTGTTATAACACATTGACTAGTTTTTAAGAGCTTGTTTTTCATATACTAGCACCGGTTTATGCCTGCTGCTTAAACTTGAAAATGCTTGACAGGAAACATAATTTGTTGCAAGCAATTTCCATAAATCAATCTTGTCAATGTCAAGGCAAATTTTCTTTGGTATAAAACTTTTAAACGAAGTACATGTGTAAGTTGTTGTTTCGTTGTTTCTCGGCAACAAGTAAAGTTGGATATTAAGTGCTTCGCAAATAGATTTATGACAAAAAAAAATCAAAAAACTTTTCCAATTTCTGTGCGCGTCTATGTGTGTGTATGCCTTTAAATATGTATATGTTACATAAGCACTATATGGGGTTATTTTGCACGGATTCAAATAAGTACATACTTACAGACAACCTAACAACAGCCAGGAGGTACTACCTCAAGTTTGATACCTCGTTTTACATTCATACATATTTTAATGAAGAAAAACTGAGTTTTCAGTCGATTACTAAAACTTTATGTGACATATTTATCGATGCTGTTCTCTATGTGAACAGTTATAAATACATATGTATATACGAGTATGTATTTTGCACAGTATGCGCTGCGGCAATAAAATAGACTTAAAACCTTTTAACAGAGTACTTTTCTTGCATGCCTCCCTTTCCGCTGCCCGCCCGCCACACAGTGGGGTAACGGAATCGCAGCATAGGAATGCATCTGTTGCCTCTGATTGTTCCACCGAAAGGGAGTGCAATGGTGCTACTAGTTATGGATTGAATTTCTATATTATATGTGTGTAGCGTTGTGGTTCCAGCTAAACATGCCACCTGCCAACATGCTATTACTATGTATATGCACCAAAGTAGAGCAGCGCAGCGCAATGAAGCGAATCGCTACGAATAAAATCAACCCAATGGGAAAATGTTATATATAGTAATCGAAAAAAACAAAATATTAAACAGTAAAACACATTCCGAAATGCTTTTTATCCCACGGCGATGTCCTAAGAACAGTGGAGCATTCAATTTTGCATTCCCTAGTAATCGAGGAATGTATGCGATGCATTCGGAATTTTTTGGGACTTTNACTACCTCAAGTTTGATACCTCGTTTTACATTCATACATATTTTAATGAAGAAAAACTGAGTTTTCAGTCGATTACTAAAACTTTATGTGACATATTTATCGATGCTGTTCTCTATGTGAACAGTTATAAATACATATGTATATACGAGTATGTATTTTGCACAGTATGCGCTGCGGCAATAAAATAGACTTAAAACCTTTTAACAGAGTACTTTTCTTGCATGCCTCCCTTTCCGCTGCCCGCCCGCCACACAGTGGGGTAACGGAATCGCAGCATAGGAATGCATCTGTTGCCTCTGATTGTTCCACCGAAAGGGAGTGCAATGGTGCTACTAGTTATGGATTGAATTTCTATATTATATGTGTGTAGCGTTGTGGTTCCAGCTAAACATGCCACCTGCCAACATGCTATTACTATGTATATGCACCAAAGTAGAGCAGCGCAGCGCAATGAAGCGAATCGCTACGAATAAAATCAACCCAATGGGAAAATGTTATATATAGTAATCGAAAAAAACAAAATATTAAACAGTAAAACACATTCCGAAATGCTTTTTATCCCACGGCGATGTCCTAAGAACAGTGGAGCATTCAATTTTGCATTCCCTAGTAATCGAGGAATGTATGCGATGCATTCGGAATTTTTTGGGACTTTTTTGATACATTACAACGCTGATTAAATATTAATCAATAATAATATATATAATATTTCAAAGCCATAAGAAAATCATTACATTATTTATTGCGCATGTAACGCATTACTGCTTTTCCCACTGGGCAGCGATGAATACGCTTGAGGACTGAGATTGCAATTGCGTGTGCACATACACACATACACACACCCAACTCACCAAACAAAAAACACAATTACCACAGAAATGAAACGAGCTAGGCGATGGGAATCGCTTACCCATTCGCTTCAAGAAGGTATTATTTTAACATGGGCTTTTCATTGGCCGTAAGCCCTTATCCGAAGCATTACCTTCGAACGAAGGCAGAACGCATGGCTAAACAGAATCCAGAGAAGCGAACAAAGAATGCCTTACAGAGAAACTAATGTAGAATGAATAGAAAAGCATACACTTATGTGTATTAAATTGAAAACAGAAAATACAGATTGTCTTAAAAGATTAAAATTAATTCAAATTTTTAAAACTCAGTTTTTATACATACATATGTATGTATGTATTTAGGTATTTAGATCTCACTTAAAAATCGGTAGGTACATACATACGTACATATTTAGTTAAACTTAAAATTTTACTTCCCCACTCATACACTTCACTTCATTAACTGACTTCAATATTGCTGTCAACTATACAAAGCAAAACATGATTTTTATGTGATTGAATTTTCCACAAAAAGTAACGGTAGAAAAGAATTTTTGGATATTCATTCTATTTTTCAGCTGACTACGGTGAAGCATTCTACTTTGCAATCCCCGTAATGAATCATAGCAACGAAATTAATAAAATATTGTATAACATTCTACCATGCATTACCCGCAATGCCTAAAATAAGCAAAAAATTAGGTCACGTTATAATGCAATGCGTTCTAGAAAACGTTACCACTAAAAGCTATTACCGATTTTTCGCTGGGTGTTTGTGTGGAAGATAAGGCATGTGATCATGCGTGCGAAGGCGGCACCTGTGCGTGATTGATGAATGGAGTGGAAACGCCGCCTTTGTATTGCTAGTCCATGCATAAGACAAGTGGAGCTTTTCGTGGTTTCAGGTTTCAATACTCACATGCGTGTGGTTTAGATGAAATGTACATACATAAGTGATAGATTTACGATAGATGCGAAAACTGATGTAACTTCTTCGCATTCCACTCATATATTTCACAAGGATATAAGTTTTGGTTAGAAAAAGATTTATATAGGATATCTCAGGCAACTTTGAACTGGTATAACTCTTTTAATTTCAAACCAATTGGGGAGTTTATTTCTAAATCAGTTGGAGAAGGTAGTGAGGTATTTTTACGAACTTATCCTAAAGAGTTGAATGGTACAATTTCCAGGTCTTAAGTTGAATTGGAAAGTTAACCCTCACAAAAAAATAAAACATTAGTTCATTTTACAGGAAGCAGAACCTAAGCCCTTAATTGCATCGACGACGGCACTGTATCGGAAGTGAGATATTTAGGTATCACAATCGCCGCTAAGATCTCATTGAAAAAGTGCCAATATGACTGCATCAACTGCCATAAAACCTCTAATTGTATTCAAATGCTTCGAGACGTAATGTGCACCTGCCGCAAGGCGTTAATGAAGTACGTTCTCCTTTATAAACTTGATCTGCGAAGGTTTTGGAAAAGAAAAAGTGGGTTTATATCGAAATATGGAAAATCTCAGGGCTGAAATATCAAGTCCTCCCATTTATAATTTGCCTTGCAGGGAAATTCTGAATCGAACTATACAAAAATACTTCCATTTGCATCCGTAATTTGGCGAACAGATAACGACAGACATCGAAGCCTAAATCTATCAAAAGTATCAAAAGTATGAGCTTTCACAGGAACAATCCGTAGACGGAGGAGAAGCTCGGCCAAACACTAACTTATTGTCATATATTGAATTCTGTTTCATGTTGGCTCATTGAGCGATGCAACTTTAAATTAACTTTAAAATCGTGTGCCTTTCTTTTTCTTTTCAATTCTTCAAATTCTTGCACTTAATTTTAAATCTTTATTGGTTTAAAAATTTTACCGTATTCAAACAATTTATCTTGCAACTTGCATAAAAAAAATCGACTTTTAATAATATGAAATTCTGAGAGCTTCTCGAAGTTGTCTGCTTAGCATCACTCAAAAGTGTCGAACTCATTCCACGGCAAGCGCAGCATTTGCAACTTATCGAAGCGCGGACCCTACTCCGCACTAAAGTGGCATCGAGCGACACGTGCCGCCGTCCGCAGCGGCAGCCAAAATCTGGCAGGTTCGCGCACCTTTTTTTTTGCCACTGCTTGATTGGCGCTGCACATATTTAGCTTCGTTACTGCTGTTGTTGTTGTTGGCGCAGTAGTGTGGACGTTCCGCTTCGATCGGTTCTCGGTGAATAAGTGGCACGAGTGGTTGAGTGACAAAATTTGGCCAATTAGTCAGATGTCAGCGTTGGCGTCAGATTTCACCAACAACAATGACAATAACGGCAACAGAATGCAGCAAGCGCTTTGGCCTGTAAACAGCCAGAACAGTAATAAAAGTAAGCTAAGAA
>NW_016171904.1:0-13772 GCF_001687245.7 Rhagoletis zephyria | reverse complement strand
ACAAGAAAGTGTTAAGAAATCTTTAGTTTTAACATTAAGAGTATTTTAGGGGTGTTTAAAGAGAGTTGCCACCCGTTTAAAAATTTTAATTCTTTAATAAGTGAAAAATGAAGTGTTAAAATATTGGTATCAATCGAAATGGGTTTGACGAAGCTTTATTCCTGCCACAGGTTCAAAATATCAAATTCAGCTTAAATCATCAGTTAATTAAAATATATATAACACTGCCATATGAAGGCTATTTAGGAACGATTTAGCTTGAAATTACTTTTCAAGGGGGTTGCCCCTTTTTAAAAAGTCGAAAAATACGGGTGTCAAGCGAAAGAGTGTTAAGAACTATTTAGTTTGAAGAGAGTTGCCACGTATTTAAAAATTGGCATTAAAATTTTTTAATAAATGAGTTACTAAAAGGTGGGCATCAATGCCAAGGGGTTTGAAAAAGCGTTTTTTCTGAAATATATTTAAGAGCGTTTCCAACTGCCGAAAAAATCGAACACAACTTAAATTAAGGCAATAAGTTGATATGTATGAAATAAATATGTATCACCATTTCACTGTCAGATGAAAGAGATTGAAGTGGTTTTAGTTTGAATATATTTTGAAAAATGTTACAATCTATTTGAAATGTATATAAATATAAATAATATAATAATAATTTATAAATATATTAAAATATTGGTATTGGTAAGCGGGAAGTTTGGTAAGGCATGGAAAACGTGTTTCTTTAAAACTCACCTTTGTTTGCTGCGACTAATCTTGTTTCGACAACCACTAACTCGATATGCTCGCATGAATACCAAAGATCACTACAATCATTTACATAGAAAACAGAACGTCAATATGTACAAAGTCCGGTGGTATAGATAAATAGTGCTGCCTCGGAAAATGAGAAATCTAATAAGCGTGCAAATAAAGTGCCTGGTTCAAGATATAAAAAGAAGAATTGGTCGAATTCTGGATCTCCAGATTCGCAACGCCGTATAACGAATCTCGCAGGAGTCAGAAACTGGTTATACAAAATTTTAAAGGAACTCCTGGAAACCGTAAAATAGAAACCGACAATTGCAAGATCTATTTAGATTTGAGCCAAAAGGAAAAAGTTTACTCAACATTAACACCGAAACATACGTATAGTTGCACATATTTATACAAATATATATGTATGTATGTATGTATGTATATACAGAAATATGTTTGCGCATATTCGCACAAGTGAGCTGATGGGTATCATGGCTTCATTCACAAGTGCTTAAGTAGTTTTATTTATCAAAACCTCCATGTACGAGCGTAAAAACGTTCAAAAGCAAACGAAATGAAACTCCTTCTGCACATTTGAATGTTAAATCTTTCATAAAATGAGCGGTTTTTTTGTGGGTATGCATTACTACATATATCATCCTTAAATATGTGCGTTTATAAATTTACACAGTTACCCTGTAGGCAAGTTAACTCGGGCCGATTTGACGCGGCCAAAAAATTCATTTAATTGTATGGGAGTTCATCCATTTATACTATAAATAAAAATATGATAAACTAACATATTAGTACATTCGACATTCCAAGAGAGGTTCACTTCACAAGTCGATTGTCTAGCATTATTGGAGACATCAGCTTTGTCTCTCATAATGCAGATGATGAGCTCCACTTACATCTTCACTAGGAATGATTGGATGAGATGCAAAAGTTTTAAGAAGTTGAACTTCTAGGTTGAAGCCTGACTGAAGGGTTAGTAAAATTTAGGCTACCGGACCGATGTAATGTTTTTTAGGCAGAAGTAGTTGCCACTAAGCAATCATTCAATTGGCTTCTTAGCTGAACACCGTCAACAAGAGAAGTAAACATCTACTCTGATAGCCATGCGACAATCAAGGCGTTGGCCTGGTTCATGGTGCGCTCAAAGCTAATAAGGGAACTGCTGACCAGTCTTTCAATTGCTTCTGATTACATATATATTTTATAGCTAGACTTACTTGGGTAGCATATCTTAGTGATATTTCAAGAAACTGTGCTGCGGATGAGGTGGTCAGAAAAGACAACCTCGAGTCGGTGACACCCAGAAAAAAGTGAGAGTGAATTTACATATAGTATTTTAGTTCAGTTTTCCACCAATCTGAAAGATTTTCGGAGGATAATATTTCTTTAAGAAAGGCCTTCAATTGAGCTTTAATTTCTCATTTCTTAATGTCGCAAATTCCACATCCGAGCCTTCGCTCCAGGATTATAAGATTCATTCTTGGTTGCTTAAACGACTTTCAGCAGAACTTTTTTAATATTCGCATTCGCAAAACATTCACGTCATGTTATACGTATGCAAATGGCGATGCGAATATTTTAAATTATGCAAATTATTCGCCAATGAGGATGCCAGTATTCACAACATCCCTAGTTAGGATCATCTCAACATTTTTTCTCAAGCTGCTAGACTGAGATCTTAAGAACATTTAACTAGTCCTGAAAACTTTTGAAGCACTTCGTAACTTCGTTCTTGGCACTTAGTGTTAATAGCAGGATATTTGATTATTCGCTTTCTTTCCAAAATCGGGTTTCGAATTATTCGAAATATTGCAAATAAAAAAACGATTCCTGCTTTGAAAAAAAAAAAAAACGGATAACCCGGTTTTATTTTACATAGTTTTAATACAACAGAACAAAACTACTAACATTAAAGAAAGCTTTTATTCAGAAAAGAGCAAATCAAAATAAGTTCAATATTTTTATATTTTGGAACGAGTTTCCTTCACCACTTGTCAAATTTGCTATGGAGACCAACCGGTTTCGGTTACGTGCCAACGTCATTCGGGAAAGAAAATTACTCTGAAGATGGCACATCATCGTTTTTCGTCAAACCAAATTTAACAAGGAATGGCGAAAAATGGTCCAGGATACATCGTAGCAGCAACAACAACTTTCAGAGTATTTCTTTAAATCAAAAGAAAAACAAAAAAGTTAAAATTCTCGTTTGGTTTTATTTTAACTTTATTTTAATTTTTCTGGCAATTTTCGGCCTAATACTTAGATGTGCCTGCCAACCGGGAGTTCCATGGTTTAATTTCTGGTCCCAAAAACATCAAAACAAGGTTTTTCAAATAGCGGTCGCCCCTCGGCAGACAATGGGAAGCCTGCGACTGTACTTCGTAGGAGCTGGAGTATGAGTGTAGATCTCTCCATTTGGGGGTTTGCCTTAAACTGGAAAAAGTTTTGAAGACTTTGAAAAACTCAAACATTTTATTCTGAGGTCAAGATTTCTACGGAATGAAAAAACCGGCTTGTCCTATAAAAGAAGTCCGGTCTATTCGATATTCGAAAAATCAAGCCAAAAAACGCATATATGTAGATATAAAAAACCGGTTTGAAAAAATCGATTTAATCAATCAAGTTATCAGCATTATCTGAGCAGTGATTGTTTGTAGTGCTATAACATAGACTGACGCTTATGTAAAAAGTAATGTTTAATAGGCAAAGGAATTTTGGATGAGCAGCGCAAAGCCAAACAACTAATTTAAAATTAAATGGTTTTCGATTAAAAAATGTTTCCAGCAGGGTATTTTGTATCCATTCTGTCAAAAAACTACGTATACTAAACGCAAGTAGTGTACGCTGAATAAAGCAAATAAAGAGAGATCAACCCACACGGTGTGCAAATTTGAAGTTAGACAAGAGAAAGCGTGCTTAAAGAATCGTGTGTGCTACGCGTGCAAATACTCTGTATCTAAAAAGTATTTATGTATGTATGTATTTACATATGAGTGAGCTTAAGTATCTATGAATGAATAACAGCGGTTATTGTGACCGACCAACCGACAAGTTTCACTTCACTTTCGCCCACTTTACTGCCGGATATGTTGCGTTACCGAGACGTTTGTTGATACTTAGGAAAGTGCTTATAACATAACAATGCGGTTGTTTTTCTTGTGGTCTGCACTCAGATTCTATCGTACATAAGCACACATGAAATCATAAAAACGTTTATCTGCTGCCCTTTGGCGTTGTAGAGGACTTCACTCCAACCGAATCCATTGGGCAGTTCCAATGATCAATGGTAAACTATGAGTAAAAGCAGACAAAGCCATATTCAGAAAATGCCAACTTCATACTTACGGGTAAGTAAGTAAGTTTCCTTATTGTTATAATGGACTAGCTTGTATACATTAATAAATAGTAGTTAAAACTCGCAAACAAATACACATATACAAATCTTTACATACATGGGTGTGTATGTAGATAAATGTACATTCTATTTTGCTTATCCATGTACGCTCAAGCGCAACGAGTTTAATGGTCAAGTGAGTGAATGAGTTTCATCTCTATTTCAAATTGCAGCTTTATTTTCTTCTAAATACACATAATACGCTCCAATATGGCCACTGAACAGCTCATGTGTTAAACTTTACAACGTTTGATGCTAAAAATCTTTACTTATATGTATGCATATATTCAAGAATATAGTAGTATAATAACTACTAGCCATAACAACAACAATGACTGGCATTCTACACACAATACATTTATAGGTAGAATTAAAGTAATAAAAAGAAGCAGTGGCAGCAGATTTTGTATGCACTTACAGCTAATAAAATATGCCATTATACATAGGATATTGGACAGGCATCATATCAAAAATGTTGCAAATTGGATTACTTTGCTAGCAAAATATGTGGGTGGTGAAATATAAAACAGATATTTTTATGTGCATATATGCACATATGAACATAGCTTTGAGTGAAAGAAAGAAGTGCACAGCAATTTTTTGTCTGTATGTTTCTGTTTTTAGAGCGAATACAAGATTTTAAAAGATAAATTTAACCCTTAATGAGGTGTCAATAAAAGTGTTGAAAAAAGCGTATTATGAAAAATATTAAAGTACTCTATTATCGTTAGCTTAAAAAAAAAATTAAAAACATAATTTCGACTTCAAACTTAAAAAAAAATTTAAGTAAACACAAAAATTTTACATAAGTGGTCGCATGGGCTTAGCACTCAAGGAAGTAGCGAAGATGTTCTACCCGTAACTAAATAAATAAAACGAAGTGTGTATTGTCTTAAATATCAAAGCTGTTTATTATAGTTAACTTTAATAAAGAAAGGCATAACTTTGACTTTAAACTTAGATGCAAAAGTAAAAACTTATCTCCGCAAAAAAATATTACGTAAGTGGTCGCATGGAATCAGGACTCAAGAGAATAGCGACACATGCGTACACACGGATGTTCTGGCCGTAACTAATTTATATACCCCACGAGGGGTTAAGAAGCTGGAAAGACCACGAGCGCGCTCCAAGCACTCCAAGACATTTTTTGCTCAACTTAAAATGGCTTTGAGNGCCGTAACTAATTTATATACCCCACGAGGGGTTAAGAAGCTGGAAAGACCGCGAGCGCGCTCCAAGCACTCCAAGACATTTTTTGCTCAACTTAAAATGGCTTTGACCCCATGCACCTTATTAAGGGTTAAACCAGAGCTTCATTTGTTGTAAAGCTCTTTTAGCACTCTTTATTTGCATGTGCTTTATAACTAACTCCAACCAGAGCTAGCGCTTTTTAGTTATCGGTATTTGTCAGCAAAGTAAGCTCTTGGTAGGTACCTACTAACATCAAGTTATAATCACAGTCTATTTGAAACCGCATTGTTTCAGTGAAGTCATGTTAGTTTCGTGGGCATACCGAATTCGGGAATCGCNATCGGTATTTGTCAGCAAAGTAAGCTCTTGGTAGGTACCTACTAACATCAGGTTATAGTCACAGTCTATTTGAAACCGCATTGTTTCAGTGAAGTCATGTTAGTTTCGTGGGCATACCGAATTCGGGAATCGTGCCATATAGGCACCCTAATTCATGCTAACGTAGGCCATGATGGTGGGTAGTAAATAGCTTTTCACTCCATGCGTTCGATAAGACCTAATAGCCGAAGCTTAGAAGGCTGATCACGCGCTATTTGGCACATAAGGCGGGCTAGACTTTCTTATGGATTGGACAGAACCAACTTAAATTCCAATAGCCAGGCATGGGTTTATCTGACCACATAACGCATAAAAGTTTATTCATGCATCTTATAAACAGACAGTTCCTCAGCTCCAGCTTTGGTCTTTTACAGACGTAAATTGCTATTTGTACCTCGTCATATACATACTGAGAGCTCGAGAAGAAAATGGTTCGCTCCATAATTTCCTTAAGTAAATACATATATGTAATGAACATCCGTCATAAGGTCGACGTGGTTGTCTTTAACGAAGTCAGTTTTTCCCGTCCTGCAGCGTTTCAAGCTTTCCATAATTAAGTTTTTTGACCACACCGTTTTTATTAGAGAAAATACATATCGCTTCCCTCTTCAGCTACTTTTGCTTATAAAACATAGCTCTCATTGTGGCCGATCTCAGCGTGGTTCTGTTGGCCGTACATTTTTTCTCTGCATTGGTTTCCAACTACTTCTTCTGGGTAATATGTTATGAGCGGAGAATGTAGTTCCACTGCTAGCATATATCGGTTTGTTGAAGAGTGCTCTCTGAAGAGAGTTCTAAGAGTCGAATGGCGAATATGCTGGCACTCGGTTGCGATTGCAGCTTTTCGATGTTGAGCTTTCTTTGCATTGTTTTGCTGGACTAACATTATTTACTGCTTTGCTGCCCTGACCTATCGTTCCACACGATTCGGTTACCGCATTTCGCACAGGGATAGAAATTCCTGAATGCGGACATTGAGTTCAGTTTCTTAAATGCAGCTATACACCTAGAAGCCTCACTGTACCCAATTAGTCCACTGAGCTAAGCTGTGTTTATTTTGCTGGTCAGTTGACTAAGACTGCATTTCGCCAGATTCAGTTAGGTGAAAATTACTCCAATTTTCGATTTTTTTGGTTTCACCAATCAATTTTAGTTTATTTTGGTATTGATTTAAGCGACCTATGCTCTTCACCGAAATAAAAATTAAATCAGAATAACCACACGTTTAATCAGCTTATCAATATACACACACCACAATTTGTGCATCAACTATTTACTTGTATACCAGCACTGCTTTTACAACCACTTTTAGCAAGGTGCTGCCATATTTTTACTCACTTAAATAAAGAGCTTACAAGCGTACCCGGCGAACTTCGTCACGCCCAAAACAAATTTTTTTAACATTTTCGTAGGTATGACACTTTAACCAACTTTTTATGAACTTAATGAACGACCCCAGCTGACTGAGGCAGTGCTCAACACTCTGTATTTTTTTCTTCATTCACTGTCCGGAGCAATGATCTGGTTCGATGGTGAATCTGCCTGCCGAGGGGCGACCGCTATCGTTCGGGCACACATATCCATAATCATTCCATTTGTGGGAATTCATCAACAGTTGTCCTTATTGCGGTAATTCGCCATAGAGCAATAAGCTTAAGGGGTTCTTATGGTTGATTTAACGGTACTAATTTAACTTTAGCCCTTGCGGAACTCAATCCTATTTTCTCCTTCTCCGAGTAAAAGGTTTATGCATAGTAAATTTAGCCAATCACATCAGCTGAACCAACCGTAACACACGGAAGTTCGATATACCTAATGGGTGTTGCATGTGGAAGTAATTGAACGGTACTTCTTCTTACTCTATGATGCAGATCGGGATTCTGCTTTTGTTTGAATTTTTTATGAGTTGGTGGCATGCACTCAAAGCTGTTCATTAACTTGGGCACGTTGCTGAGAGTTTTCATTTTCCAATCTATGTAATTTGTGGTGGAATGAGTCAAATTTTCATATTCTGACGGCGAATGGTTTACGAACACTGAAAGTACAATGTCGTAGAATTCAAACTATCTTTAAAGCAATCGAACCATATTCGCCAAAGGAATATACAATGCGCCAAATATTCTCAGGCAGACTTATCATGAATTTTTCATCCTCCCGTAGTGAATATATGGAAATGAAAAGTGAAGAGAGAGCCGGTTAAAGGATTTCGCTTTGATACAGATTTGAACCTGGCCAACCATTTCAATTGTAATATTACAATCAAAAATAAAGAAATACAAAAATTTTGTGTATAAAATCAATCAAATTTAAATAGTTGGCAACCCTCTTCAGAATTATTACTTCTGGTTAAGAGTGTATTTAAATGGCTTTAATTCGCTGAATGCTTTGCAATATTTTACTGGACATATATTAAAGTCACTAAAATTTCCAACGGGTGGCAACCCTATTGAAAAGTTTTTATTTGTTACCTAAGTGGTGAAACTGTCCTTAAAAATTTTGTTTCAGTCATTCAATTTGATGGAGTATTATGGAAGATATGGCGCTTTATTGACCGGATGGATACAGGGCTTTCAGCTTTTTAAAATCCGTTAATTTTATTAAATAACTAAATTTGAACAACGTGACTATTTTTCGCAGGTACATGAGCTTCTCCCCTTCAAACTGAGATATCATTCGTTAAATTTGATAAGACATTAAAGGAGATTTAAATACAAAATTTAATTAATATTTTATTAATTTCCACTTAAATTAGTTTTGTGAAACGCAGCCTAAGCTGGCCCGCATGCAACAGAAAAAATCCTCTGTGCTCGTTATTCTGCATAAGTTGATGTAGACAGTTTGCCGTAAGTACTTTAACCATTTAGCCGTATATACGTCTTTACTACGAAAGTCAGCACATATTTGGTTTGTTGTGGTTTGCGTTATATAAGCGAGGCATGTTTTGGACAGTCGCAGTATTAACGAATTCTTCATCTATGCTACATCCATCTCTCTTTTAATGTAATTAAGTGGAGGGCAGATATTTGATAATTCGGCCAACTGTAGGCCTCTACTTCATTTCGCTCGTATTTAACCATAGCTGCGCGGCATATATTGGAAGGGGATTTAAGATAAATAAATTCATTAATCCTTCTTATAAGCTGCCAGCAGAGTATATGTGTCTCTATATTATCTACGACTACGCTTTGATCTGTGTAAGTTGCTTTACCACTTATTTCAGATAGGTAAGTACTTTCATTTATTTTAATAAATATTCCAACCATTTGTATAAAACAGGTACAGATTTGTATACCAGTAGCCACTTAATTATTTGCTTCATATTTCTGCTGCTACATACGAACACATAAATATATGTGTGGCTTTATCCATCCTTAGATGCATGTCATGTCATCAACTTACATTTTCATTTCATTGCATCTAACTCGCTAACAATTTCGCTATACTTGTCGCAACATTTTTTCGTTGGAGTATAAAAAGATCCGCCGAGTATAGCCTACAAGAAACTGTGCTTGCTTCTATAATTTATGTAAGACTAGCGACATTTTCGCAAAGTTGTTGATGAGCTGCCTCTGCGATAGGCAGGAGATGTTGAAAGACAAAAGTGAATGTGAATAATTTTTCAGGTTTTTTTTTTTCTATTTTGCTGCCTGTCATTCACCTCTAAAATATGCTTATCTCAAATGTACTACAACACGAACACGTCAAGAACCTCAGCGAATACCATGAAAGCAAAACATTAAATCTCGGTCAGATAGCTTATAGCCGTCCAGCGAATATTGCCAAGCCATATGAGAAAAAAAATTAAAGTAGAGTTACCATTGCACGCTGGACAGCTTCTAACTCTCTATATACCTTGCGCAATTGGAGTGGGACATTGGCGCCTTTGTCTTTTTTAAGCCTTTTTTCTGCTTTGCATCCGTTCGCTGGCAAATGAGAAAATATTGCCGAGTGACGCGAGAAAAATGCCAAGCTGTGCTTTTAATTTAAGGGCAAAGATTTCCACGATTTTTCCTTTACCTTTTTGAAGCAAATGTTTCTTCATTTCATCTTTTCGAAGTTGTGCTCTCCCTACAGCTTCTCCCCGTATCTAACTAAGCTTCTAGCATTAACAACGAACACTGTTGGTCATTCTTATCTGCTACTCTCATATGAAATGCAAAAGTCATTGAGCGCATGGCCGGTCTAAGGCAAAAAAAAAAAACTATATAAAAGTGGAAAATGAAAAAATATCAACAACAAGTAACAAAAAAAAAAACCAAACAGGTATTACATTTTGAAAACATTTTCCATGCCATTGCTTCACTAAGGCGCACAGGTAGGTCTCCGCTGTCCATTGGATGGTATTAGCGCATCTACGTGTATGTTAATGTTTGTGCTACCCCAGGCGCTTGTTTCCCTTTGACCATTTTGCCTTGCTTGGCATTTACTTGACGCGTTCGTAAAAAATCGTGTTGATGATCTTACTCGGATATGCATTAACTTGTTTTCCCATTTTCATCCATTCTCATGCATTTTCATATTCGACAGCGTCGTCCATGCTGCCAACAACAAACACACCAGCTAACAGTTGTTGAGCATGCTGCAGGTGTTGCAATGTCATTTAGTAACAAACACCACTTGTACCATGCAACAAATTATGCAGATTACAAACTTGTAGAATTTTTAATAAAATTCCGGAACACGTTTATTCATGTTATTATTTGCAGCAAAATATACTTAGTTATTGCTTTGAGCTGTTGCTGGAAAACTTGAAAATATACACATACATGCATACATATGTGTACGTGAAAATACAATATTTAAATGGCTCGTATTTTGTATGGAAAATTGTCAAGGACTTCACAAAAAAAAAAATGGCATCGCGCATTTTAACTAACTGAGTTTATTACTTAAATCAAGTGTTTATAGTTTTTTTTTTTATTTTTTAGTGCTAAATAAATGTCTCGATCTTCCTTCGTCCCAAAGCATTAACATAGCATTGAAGCAAGTTAAGGATTTTAATGATATTGCAGGATGAACTGCCTCTGATTCACCATTTCCAACCGGTGACAAAAATGTAAAACTGCGTAATTGTTAATGACTACTTCGTGGTTTTATCTAAAACTTCATAACTATAAATATTTTCATTAAACAGTTGTATATCTTTGTTGCCTTTTTATATTTCAAGTGCTTACTTTAAAACCTTTGAAACGCTGTAACGTGTTCCATCCGAGCCAGTCACTTTCAAAACTTTTTTAAGTGAAACTTCTTTAGCGGCGGTTGGTTGGTTGGGAGTAAATTGGCAAATTCAACGGAAATTGCACACGGAAATGATGCAGCGGAAATGGCTGGGATGGAAACAAGTGCTTGTTGAATGTACTTATGTTATTAATTTAATAAAAACTTCCTAATAAAAGGTTAAAGAATAACTCTGAGAAAAAGACCAATACAAGAATGAAAGTAAAGGTAAGTACGTACAAGGATACGAAAGGATAAAGGCAAAGGTAAAAATAAAAACAAAAACAAAGATGCGTAAGCATGAAGCAAAAAATGAAGACCAAGGAAAATTTAAGCACTTTACTTATATAAGGGCAAAGGTAAGAGGAATATGTAGATTAAGAAAATGATAAATATAAAGAAAAAGATGAGGATGAGGATGAGAATACCGATAAAAGTATTGATGAAGATAGAGGAAGAAAAATTAAAATAAAGTTAGTTAGAGAGGACAGGATATATCTAGATAGAGGCACAGTGACTCAATGTAGGTACTATTTTGGGATTTTAGAGATTTTCGGGATTGACGGTATTTATCGACATTATAATCTATATTTTTATCGGTTGTGTTATCGTTATTTTTGTCGATTATTTATTGATTGTGTTGCAAATTTTGTTTTCGATTATTTGTCGATTTTGTTATCGATATTTTTATCAATTTTGTTATCGATTTTATCGATGTTTTTATGGTTTGTTATCGATTTTGCTACCAATTATTTATCGATTTTGTTATCGATTATTTATCAGTTTTGTGACCGATATTTTAATTGATTACTTATCGATTTTGTTAGCGATATCGTTATTGATATTTTTATCGATTTTATAATCGATTTTGTTACCAATATATTCTTCCATCTTGCTATCGAAATTTTTATTGAATTTGTCATCGATTTTGTTATCGAGAGAGTATAAAGATAAAAATGAAAATAAAATAAAGCATAGAATATAAAGATAAAATGAAGATAACATAAATGTAATTAGAACGAACAGGGGTAGAGCTAGGGATCTAGATAGAAAGAAAAAACAAAAAATAAAACCTTAAGCAAAAGCAGATGTATGTATGTATGTGTATTGGTTATGAGACAAAATAGATATTACGTAACGTAAGTTTCACTTCGTCAGCGTGGCCCAGGCGCACTTCCTTTTTATCTAACAATGCAGCCTTTCATTTAAGAAACAGTTTGCTATTGCCGTTCGCAACTGTTTTCAGTTGGCTGTAGCTATTGAAAAGGTTGGAAATTCGATACACATTTTGGTATTTGAATAATATCATGTTATATTAATGATATTCAAATAATTAAAAGCAAAAAAGTGGAAATCAATTACGAATTACGTTTTCAACGTTGAGTTGAGTTGTGTCTCACAATACCAATTTACAACTTACAACTCAACTATCTTCAAAGTCGTGAATCATAATAGGGACATAAATATGATCCATACCTCAAAAATTCAGGGTGACTAATACTTTTTATGCGATTTCCCATTGCATAGTTGTGACTGATTGCCTATTCAATTCATAAGTGTATATTGTTCGTATAACGAATCGAGATAGATATGGATAAATGTATACATAAATGATCAGAAGGAAAAGGGCAGTCAAGTAAGCCATATCTGTTTGTCCGTCCGTCCGTGTACACGAAAATTATATAGGTTGCCCTTTATCCAAGGCAGGCTGCTATTGAAAATGGACGAAATCGGACTTTAACTACGACCATTTTCCATATAACGGTATTTTCAAAAAATGCAAAAAATAATATATTTTAGTAAATATTCAATCTAATTTGTTGAAAATTAGTACGTAAAAAATAATATTATTATAAATTTTTGGAAAACGACTCCGCCCACCTATGATGAAATGCTATATCTAAGTAGCCGCTTCACCAATCCTTACCAAACTCGATCCGAGCCTTGCTTAGGGTCAAACGAAGAAATCTGTTGAAAATCTTTGAAATTGGGCCAAAATTGGTGCACCTTATAACCTTGGTACGGAAAATCAATTTGTTGCAAATTATTCAAATGCGACTAAATTGACACCCCTTTCCCGTATAAGGGTAAATTTCAAAAATTCGAAAACACCGATATATCAAAAACTGACGAGACTAATTTACCCCAAGTCAATACTTACAACAATCTCTTAAAAATAAATGGGTAAGATTTTTGTAGACTTTTACAAATTGGGCGTGGCACCGCCCACTTTATGACTACAAAGGTCTATCCCGGTCCGTTACACACCCAGCTAAGGTCCATATTTACGGATGCTTTTCTGAAAAAGGATTTGGTACTTTGACTGTCTGTACATAAAACCTCGACCCACCACTTATGATCAATCTGTAGATATGAAAAATGTCTTCTAAAGTCGGCGGCAAAACTGTATGTACCGAATACAAATAATTGGATGCTTCAAGAAGACAATAATCCAAAACACCGGACTCGACTACGCACATCTTACGTTTTGATTGACCTTCGAAAGTCCGGCTAACGAAAGCGAAGATTCGGCGAAAGAGTATGCCCAGCAAAAAACACGATTACCACAGAAACGAAAGTGGAAACGAGCTAGGCGATNGCACCACTTATGATCAATCTGTAGATATGAAAAATGTCTTCTAAAGTCGGCGGCAAAACTGTATGTACCGAATACAAGTAATTGGATGCTTCAAGAAGACAATAATCCAAAACACCGGACTCCACTACGCACATCTTACGTTTTGATTGACCTTCGAAAGTCCGGCTAACGAAAGCGAAGATTCGGCGAAAGAGTATGTCTACAACAAAATAACTTGCTATGACCGTTAAAAAAAAAAAA
>NW_016171903.1:0-13773 GCF_001687245.7 Rhagoletis zephyria | reverse complement strand
GGCAGACGGCAGTAATGCGGATGAATAAGGCGGGAGGTCCTGGTAGTCCTACGGCAAAGAGAATTTTGACAAAATTTTTTAAATTCATTAAATTATTACTTTTGTTTTAGTTTGTTGTTGTGAACTTTTCTAATAAAAATACATTTAAAAATTAAACTTAACTAAAATTACATTCTTCATGTGAAATAGTGTAAAACAAAATAAAGTAAAATGAAATATACGAATCAAATAAAATACAAAAATAATAAATAAAAAAATATTTGGCAATCGCTCAAACCGAGTATCGAACCAGGGTCCTACGGAATTGTAGTATACAAAATCTGGCCGTTTTGGTCAGTGTTTTCATCGAAAATTCCCGTGATCCTCATTACTTTTGAGGATTAGCTGCAGGACTTAATCCGGATCAACTGCTGTGAATTCCTGAGGTAATTCCGATTTACGAGTTGATCCAGAACACCGCTGCCGTCCGTCTGTCTATGCTTTATAATTACAGTGAATGTATATATATCTACGCCACTTGTTTAAGTTGAATACCTATTTTTCGCTTAAGAATTTATGAAGCCTATTTACGGCGCTTGGCATCCTGCTCTAAATAACTCTTAATGATTCTGGAAAAAAAATGAGGAACGGAATGACATACTTCGTCTAAAAAAATTAAATTTGACAACCAAATAATAAGCGAAAGAGTAGTGGGCGGTTTATATTATATATGTAAGCAATTTAGACAATCTTCAACGCAATTGAATGACCTCGCACACACAAAAACTTTAGCGCATGAAGTCTCAAACGAACGGCAATTCTTTATTTGGTTAAGTCAAATCACAAAGAGATTAACGCCCAAACACGGTTTTGAATGACAAAACACTTCAATGAAAACAAAAATTTAATTCAATTAAGTGGTTTGTACCCAAAAGTCGCCGTTGGGAAAAGCACAAATAAATTTTTGCAAGCCACCGCTGACCACTTACGGGTGCTAACTGGCTTGCGCTTCCCACTTCTTCAAACACGTTTGGCGCTGAAAAAATACACTTCCTACTATTTGCTAAACGTTTAGGCATTAATGATTGTAAGTACTACATAGTTGGCATATAAAATAAAAACACACTGTGGGATAACAAACGCATGCGCAATATAGAGGTACGAACATGGAAGCGTGTGTGAATGCCGGCTTTGAACGGGATTTTACGGTAACAACTTCGGGCTTGGCTTGGTTGTGGATGGCGGAAGTCAATCATAAAATAAATTTTTCAACTTTCGACATGAAATAATACATAAATACATATGTATATACATACATACATACATACATATGTATATGGGGCGTTCCATACAAAATTGGACGGGGTTCACACCAGTTATTAATTTAGTTATGGCGAATGCAGGCCGAAATACGTGAGTGCGAANATACATACATACATACATATGTATATGGGGCGTTCCATACAAAATTGGACGGGGTTCACACCAGTTATTAATTTAGTTATGGCGAATGCAGGCCGTGAGTGCGAAGAGCTTGAAATGATGGCCGAAAGGAAAAATGCACGAAAATTTTCCCAGAGAGTTAGGCGAACTCCTGTAAGAACAACCATGGCAATCTAGAGACTTATATCCAGAACGTACCTAAATTATGGAGGGAAAACTTTTCCACCCCATTAAATGGCAGCAGCAGTAAAAGTTGTGGAGAAGACGAACGCGAGCCCCCAGTCGATGACGATGGAGTCGATGTCCCACCGCCTGACTTTGACGAGGTATGAAAGCGATTGCGTGGCTGAAAAACAACAAAGCTTCTGGAGCTGAAGGCTTGCCAGCCGAGCTGTACGAGTACGGCGGCGAGGAGCTGACAAGGTGCATGCATCAGCTCTTCTGCAGAATATGGTCAGATGAACGCATGCTCACGACTTAAATTTAGGTGTTCTCTGCCCAATCCACAAGAAAGGCTCTGATGAAGCGGCTCATGAAGTTTTCGAGAGAAAGATTGACGGACCTTTACGCGTTGGCGTTGGCGAATACCACAGACGATTTAACGATGATCTGTATGAGCTTTACAAGGATATATACATAGTGGAGCGAATCAAAATTCACCGGCTCCGCTGGCTTGGCCATGTCGTTCGAATGGACAGAAACGCTCCTGCTCTGAAAGATGAGGGCTTTTCTGCGTTGGAAAGACCAGGTGGAGAAAGACTTGGCTTCACTTGGCATTTCAAATTGGCGTCAGTTGGCACAGAAGTGAAATGACTGGCGTGCTGTTTGGATTCGGCCAAAATCGCTTAGGCAGTTACAGCGCCAATAAAGAACAAGAAGAGGAATGCAATTGTTTCACTAGTTACCAAGTTTAAATTTTTGTTATACTTGACTTTAGTCTTTTAAATGGCGTTTATTTAGTTCCCCTGGGCTTCGCATAATGGAAAAAATATAAAAAAAACATGGAGTAATTTCTGAAAGGATGCCACAAAATCTGTTAATTAGTAAATTCACGTCAAGTGTGGTTGGAAAGAGTCTGGAACTTAAATATGAATAGATCAGTTTTTTTACTCTTAAATCTTAAGAAAAAGTGCGGTGAAATGTTCTTTATAAAATTGTAATGAATGAATGCAAATTCATGTAACAAAAATTCAATTCCTTTATTACTATTAAAACTTAAACTAGACTGACCACCGAGAACTCCACAAAGACTCTCCTGCTTCATAAACATAATATTTATACATACATACATATGTACATATAGTAGACATTTATAGTTTATCGTTGCGTTCAATAGCTTTTTGATGTTACTTTTATTATTGTTGATTTTTTGTTTTTCTTTTTTACCTTGATTATATGTATAAGTTTACCGTAACGCGCTTGTACGCACACGCCTCCACGAAAAATGCAATTTTATTTTCATTTACAACATTTATGATTAACCGGCCGGACAACAACTGGGCAACGTGTGCATTCAACCTCGAATTGTCGGCATCCAAAATTGGTAACACACAACTTTGTACATATGTATGTATGTATAGTCGCATAAAAAGATAGTGAAATAAAAAATTACTAGTGATTGTTCCAGCAATTCGTGGCTTTGTTTGGATTTTCAACGCCACTTCCCACAACAAAGCAGCACGCCACCACGTACAGTGAACCGAAATGGATTAATTGGAAATAAAATTCACAAATGTAAACATATCGCACACCCTCTTCAAAAGAGGCAAAACTCAAAAATCAAATTCGGAAATATCATATAGAGAATATCTCAAGAAATAGCGATGTTAACGATTTGGTGTTTTAAAATTGTTTTTATAGGAATTTGAACTTCCTACAAGTTTGTCATTTAAATTTTTTCTTCAGCTCTTGTTATTTAAATTGGGTTTAGTGACCCGTACTACCTCGCTGGTGGGAGTTAGGGTTACGCCGCAATGGACACTTTTGTAGAACATTCAATTCTAAAGAAATCGCGTTATGGAGCGAGATGCCTTTGAATTTGTAGACTTTTGAAGAAAAAACTCGAAGTTTACGTGTACTTTTGAACGGGAGATCTTTGCACACCTTTCAGGGAATTTTTTATGGGTATTTCCAAAAAATTTCGAGGTGGGAAAGACAAAAAAGATAGTCGCCGGATCTTCTTAATATACATATAATTATATATTATTATATTATATTATATATGTATATTAGTATGTGGTTAATATCGAGTGGTCGAGAATCTCTTGAAAATGATTCAATGATTCTTCCCCCGGTTGCACTGTTCGCCGTAAGCTATGTGATACCTGTTTCACTTTGGTGCAGCTATCGATTTAAAAATAACACATGAAAAGAGAATTATGTTTGAATACAAATGCCATAATAAAAACGCTGGAGCGCCGACACACACGTTTTCAGTGGCCATTCACAGTACACTACCGCCCACCCAAAGCCAGGTTGAGTGTAGGTGTTGATGTACGTATGTAAGCATATAAAAATGCCAAGGCAGAAATATAAGATGTTTTGCTTTTCTTCCATTGGTGTTTTGGTTTCTTTAAATTGTTTTAAGATTGTGATACATACAAACGATGGTAATTGGAGTTTAGTCCACCACTGATATGTGTTTACTAAGGCGATCATGCTCTGATTTTATCTTCTTCTTCTTCGATAATACCATGCATCCTATGCTTAAAAGGCTGGTGCCACGGTAGTTGGCGGCTCTGATTTTAAGAGTTCAGTCAAATTAGGCTCCTAATGAACTAAGTAGAACATTCAGGGGTAAAAAAACTGAAGATTTTTTCACACAGATTCGTCTCATGGTTTTTCCACGTTAGCTTTTTGAAATTTTGGAACAGAAGAAGGAATTTTCAAAAAGCTGTGTGCAGCGGTGCTTCCTATTACTTGTTAGCTTTCAGAAAGTGCCGGGTTCAAAAGCCGTCAGATGCAACATATAATTTTTGTTTTTGGTTTTTCTTAATTACGAAAAAGCATCTGTGAAGTGAAGAACAAAATCAAAAGACGACGAGCAAGTAGCTGAGTGTGCAGAGATGCTTGCTGTTATTTGCTTACTTTCCGAAGATCCGAGTTCAAATGCCGCAACATGTTAAAGTGATAATTGAAACCTTTATTTTGTGTTTCCGATTTACAAAAAAAAAACATCCATTAAGAGCACAACGAAAGCGTATTCAAGCAAGAAAACCGCAAAACAAATGTCAGTTTAAAGTAAATAAAAGATCGCTTGGCGCCAAATCATGGGTTGAAGTTTTAAATAAATACGATATGGTTTATTTTTTTCTGAGTGTAAGAATTTATCCCCTTATTTCGGTTCTACCAAAAATGTCGCCTTTTGATTGCCCTTTCTATTTTCGTGTTCGGTTCTAAAATAAGCTTGAAGCTTTGTTAGGGATAATGGTTGCCCTGAAAATCAGATAGTTGCTTAAAACGACAATATTATGAATTGCGTGAGATGGACACGGACAACAAGGCAAAAACATGGCCTTTTACAGGTTTGAGTGTAACATCTAACACATTTTGGATCGGGGAAGAGCAACATTTTTTGGAAGAAACGAAATCACCATAAGATGTGGATATAATCAACGATGCCATGCCATGCGGCGATGCCAAGTTTACCGTTGAGTAGTTTGTACTCATAGCATCGGCATCGGCTTTTATTGACATGGTACTTTTTTATGCAATCGTGCAGGGGTCTAATGTATGCATACATACGTATATATGCAGTATGTACTTGGAAAAAAAGATAGAAGAGGAATTAGTTAAGGTGGAACCAAAACTACCTACAAATATGGGCCGTTTACTTTGAAAGTGGCATAAGCCACTTTATACCTTCTGTCTTATGCCAGTTTCAATTGGTGATTAACCTTCTTGACTATTTTCGTTGTCTGTAAGACCGACGAATAACATTTGCGTAAATAACTTTAAAACAAAATGTAGCAACTTTCTCATTCTTCCAGAATTTTCGCGATTACTCATTACGCACCTTGTACCGTAAGCGATGGGTTTCAGTTGAATGTATGTACCATCGCTGGCTGATCAATTGCTGTGAGAGATCGACTTATAGTTAAATATTGAAAAATGTGCAATTAACATGTGCCATTAGGGGTAGATTTTTATTGTTTAATATTGTGTGAAGCTGTTTTTGCTTTACAGATAAAGTCATCCGTCAAATGTGATCTCTTAACATTTTTGTTTAGTATCTCACAAACTCTTGCCGCTAGAAATAAAAATTTAAAATCGGTCTGAGAGACCGAGAAATAGGAATGTGTCTCAAAAAATGAAAATAGTCAGGAAGGTTAATTTCCATTCTCTCACGTTGTCTCTGTTCAATATACGTTTTGTCGTTTAAAGTACAACACCGCGTAACTAACATTTTTTGCCAAAAATTGGATTTGCTCACCGAAACTCATGGCTCAAGCCTTATCCTTTCATCCTGAAATATACTAGCCAGAAATGCGATTGCTCTATAAAAGAGAGAACCATTTTGAAATACGAGTGTTTTTACTCTACAAAATAATTTATGCAACCTCACATACGCGGTTTTGTACTTTAAACGACGATTTGTATATACATACATAGATGAAAAAAGAAACCAGAGATTATAATTTTTAAAGAAAGCTATCTGCCTCGGTTTGCTCATAAAGTTATGACCCTAAAACGGAAATTGCAGTTTTCACGTTTCACTACACACTAATTTAATTGTTTGTTTTTTTTTTTGTTTTTTTGCAAGTTTGTTGCCTTTTGTAAAAGTGCTAAATGCTGACTGTCGCCATTCACTCATTTTCATGACTCATAGCATGACACGCTATTAAGTATTTACATATCAGACGCTCAAGTTAAAAAACAAAGCTTTGAAGTTGTTGAACGACCTTGTGAGAGTTAGTAAATATTTAATTTGATTAAAAAGTTTCCGTTTATTAAATAAAAGCAGCTAAAGCAATAAGTAGCTGAAAATTGGAAACCAATGGCAAACCAAAATCTTACTTGCCGTGAGCAATTTTTTTTTAAATAATGAATCCACATAATCTGAGTGCTTTGTGAAATAGTATGGTTTTTATAGCAAATTCTGAAAAATGGAAGGCGTGGTTATGAAAAATTTCACACAAACGAAAAAATATTGTGCGATATATTTTGAACTACATTCATCAAATCACCTTCCTATTTTTTATAGAACCTTCGGTCAGTGGCTAATATAATTTTAAATATCTCAATCCTAATGCTAAGAAGTGGACTGGTAAAATAACTCATCGACTCCTCGCAGCAGGATGAAACTTTTAAGAATACATTCTAAATAAGCATATTTACATACTTTCATATGTAAATACATTTGAAAATATTTAATACAGCCTGGACTTGGTTAAGGCTACATTTAAGAATGTTTGGTGGATGTGCCTTTAATCCCTGATAATGCGGCTTAATCAAGGCTTTCACTGAATCCATCGTTATTCGATTTTTCGTAAAATCTACAAAAATGTTATCACGGTTGAACATTTACAATAAACAAATAAAAAATGTCCAATAGCTCATACAAAAAAATTCACCTAAAAACTGTGCTCGTAGAACAACGAAACGAGTATTAAATACAACATTACTTCAAAAATTTATCGGCGGAACGTGCCAATTCCGCAGTTTGTTCCATGATAAACTAGTAATTTCGTAAACAAATATGTATGTACATACATACATATGTATGTATAACTTATGCTAAAAAGTGTGCGAATTTTTTTTTAGTTGATTGCGCTTTGGCTCTAGGTGAGCAATATGGTTGATTCGGAGCGCTTGCGTAAGGGAGGTGCCGACGTTTTCAAAGCACTTATCCATAGCATGTGTCCGCATCAGAAAATGTACTCGGTGAGCAATTTGTTCGGTTATGTGAAACAGATGATAATGATGAAACAGACGATAGTCTAATTCAATTTGCTGCGAAATTCGAATTAATCGTTGAAGCTCTGATCAAATGAGGTGTTTGGAAGAATTAAAAAAAAACACTCTATGAGCAACAACTCTATAGATCTATAGATTGAAGCTTTGTGTAGATTTTATTTCACTTTCAAACTTTAAGCGTAACCGATATTTTATTGCTCATTCATTCACTTATCATGATTTTTCAATAGCCTCAACCCATTTATTGGCAAAAATATAACAAAGTAAGCGATTTTAACCGAGCCCAGTAACGCACACCAGTTGTGTTGTGCCTACTGACACCAAACTATTCCCCACCTGGTATTTCCACTATAGACCTTCCTGTGCTACCACTAACAAGTACCGTCATCAGGGCTGTACCGTTTGTGTCCTCTGTTCGGACTTGGTTAAGCAAGCGGTTTGTGGTCGTGAGGTTTACACTGCTAATCGCTCCATCGGCTGTGGAATTTGCCGAATCTTTCTTTCGTCGAATATTGTCATTTCAATACTATACAAAAGCACAAGAATGATGAGTGATTTAAACTGTCAGTAGTGCCCATCTCCGCCATAGACGGTCCCAAGCCCGGTTTGAGAAACGAGGAGGGGATACAGGGGGCTTTGGGTTTTCCAGGGTACGGGCTTGACTACCCCGCCTACCCCAGTCAAAGGATACCAACCCTGAGTCGGTCGGAGCCTGAATTGGCCGAAGAGTTTACGGCTTTCGAGGTCTTACCAGAGACTTAAAACCTGGTACCGCGAGCGAACAGATGCCCCTGGAGTGTGTTCGAAAACCGAAAAGGGAGCAATGATCCATGACTATTGTCCACCCGGGCTGGAAAGTGCTCCCCAGTAAGACTAGTAAGACCTGCAGGATTAGCGAGACGAGCAGAGTAAATGTAGGTTAATGGTGGCAACGTGGTGAAGCTGTTCTCCAGTTAGGGAGACAGTGTTGGAGGTTGATGATGGCGGAAAAACATATCTGACTAGTTGTAAGGTTAGGCATGTGTATTCTGGTAGGTTTAGTAGGTCGCGTAAGTTGAGCTGGGCGAGCAAGTCTGGCTGGCGAGCACTACTCCAGTCTGTTCAATGAGATACGGACTTCGGGGAGTCTCGCGGGGCTATGGTCGGGTAGAAATCACAAGGGTTCAATGTGGAGTTGCATTTTAACTGGGTATCGGGATACAAAGAACGGAAGAAATCTTAGGTAGGTTTCGGCTTTACCAAGGTGGTAAGGGTGTCCGCCCCGCACTGCCTTTGGAACTAAAATATTTGCATTTGCATGAATTAATCCATTAAGCTTTTGAGCTTCGAACCTATAGATGTAAGTAGTGCCCAGATCCTTGTGCCTTTCCTCTCTTTCTAATTTCGGGAAGGGGGAACAGATGTGTTGTTCGTTGATACCGCTGGTAGCGTTGTCATCGGTATACACCAGCATTTGTAGGTAGTTCTGAAGTTCTTAAGGTGCCCACACTCACCGACATGTACGTATGTTGTGTCTCTTTGACATAGCAATATTTAAAATTTACTGTTGATAGAGAGGGAGAGAAGCACGCTTAACCATCGCACGTACATGGTGGTGAGCTTTAATTTACATGGCGCTCTCATAAGTTTGATCGTATCAGGCCACACTACGTACGTAGCGGATTTTCCAGGTCTAAAGCCACGCTCGATAAAATCTTGTAGCCTATGCATAGATCCGCGGTTGGCAGGAGCTTGACAGACCCTCCGACGACAGACGAGGTTATAAACGTACCTGTCAAAAGGGAGAGTATAACTTGAGTGACACAAAGCTTCTGGATGCGATGCTTGAAACCTCTGTAAATTGGTTAATGAACATCTTCATGCCCTGCTTTAAGTTTGACTACATACCGACGGCGAGGAGGTCTGTATCCCTAAAGAGGATAATTAGAAATGACCTGTCTTTCAACACTGACAGTCGATTACTGTCTAACAATCAACTTGTCTATAGGAAGGTCAAGGACTATTAGCTTGTAGCCTTTCTAGACATTTAGGGAGCGTTTAACAACACAATTAGTACAGAGGTCATAACACATGCCTTGGGGGGACTGGGGATGGACGGTTTTCTAATGGAGTTCGTAAGGCAAATGCTCTTTTGTATGATGATAACTGCAAATGTAGGTGAAAGCTCGGCTTAGAGATATGTTAGAACGGGTACAGCGAAGGGTGGAGTGCTCTGGCCACCCCTGTGAAACTTAACCGTGAACCATACATTACGGGAGACGGAATGAGGCAGCGCCAAGTGTCCGCAAACTCAGTGTGACTTGATACAGATGGTACTTCGCTATGTATTAAAATGGTCCACGCGTTGTGGATTCTGCGTTAACTGGGAGAAAGTGGAACTTGTTTTCTTCACGAGAAGATACAGGACTCCACTGCTGACTTCGCCGGAACTAAATGGGTGAATAAAGCGAAATTCTTAGGCGTCATTCAATATAGTTAAGCGGTGTGAGAAGGCGTCTGTGGCGCTATATTCCTCCAAGAGAGCCCTTTACAAGCTATGGGGGTTGAGGCCAAGTATATGACTCTGGATTTACACACGTGTGGTTAGACCAATTCTTGTTCACCGCCTTGGCGGTAGGGCTTCTAATCTTAATCTACTCAACAAAGTTCGGAGTATATCAAAGATCTGTATCAGCGGAGCAATCCGGAAAACGCCAAATAATGCTTTAAATGTACTTCTAGATCTTCTGCCACTCGATATAGTGGGTAAACAGATGGCATATGTTGCTGCACTTCGGTTATGCAGGTCACTCTTACATTCTGAAAAAATATGCCTTTCCCGTGGGTTATATAGACCGCTGTGTTGAAACTCTGGTTCCAGATTTGTCGTGAAAATCCCTTGTACGGAAGAATGGGTAGAAAAGTATTACACTCCACCCCGGGAAAACAGCCTTGTCATAGATAGAAAAAACTTTGAGGAGGAGGGGACAGTGCTCCATCAAGTGTCCAGAAAAATCGAGGAACAGATTGATTTCTAGGTTCTACTATGTTTGGTAAGCTGAATGAATTGGGATTTCAGATTTCAGATTTCTGACGAGTTTCATCAAGGATTCAAAATGGCGCAGCGAGACGAAGTGACAAAACTCTAAGTCGTGGTATCACAACGGGCTTCCAACTCGTGGCCAAAGTGTGCCCTGCATAGCAGTGGCAGCCACACCTATGTATGTACCTGGATAACTATCTAGCAGGAACATACGTTCAATCGTGTTACATTGAAAAGGCAATTGGTAACTAAGCTATTTTCTATGGAATTCCAAACCGCAAGAATTAATAAGAAACCGGTAACATTCCTTTCGTATAATTCCACTAAGCAGCTTCCTCAATTTCTTTTTAAAATTTGGGTTTATTACGTTTGCAATTTACTCGAGTCAAAGTATACGTATTTTCAATCTCATAATTAATCAATTGAAAGTTTTAAGCAGTTTCTGCTAATAATTATGTAGCAATTTCCTACATTTAAGTAAGTAGCGTTATTTCTATTTGGAATTTCGCTTCAAAGCTGACAGCAGCATTTTAGAAAGACAATCACAGTTACTCTTGCTAACTAACCGACTACAAATTACACCATAACGTGGAAGTATGCATTTGGTTTGTGTGCTAAGAGTAATTTTCAACCAATTCTAGTAGTCAGCACACATACATATGTACAAATGTTTGTACATACATATGCACGAAGTTGCATTGGGTGAAAATTTTTTAACTTCACGCATCAAATGCATTAACTGCGCACGTCCGTCCGCCGGACTGTCTGTCTGAGTATGCGCTCTACCTACTATATGGTATGTAGTGTAGAAGCGTTTGCATCGCAGCTGATCGGAAAAGCGCACAGTAGTGAAATGCTGAAAATTATGCATGCATATGTATGTGTGCACATAAACATAAATATATCTAAAATTCCAAGCATTAAAATCATTAACAGAAAACCACATAAAATATGGTTTTGTGTACAAAACAGTATTTAATTCAAAGCAATTGACCTCTTTTTCGCTTTTCCATTGTTGTTTGAATTGCTGTTTTAATGGCATGACATGCCAACTCTATGCTAAGCACACATACATATGTACATACATATCTATGTATATACATACAAACTAGAGATGGGCGCGGTATATCGGGACCCGCGAGACCCACGGTACTGATTTCAAATTGGCCGGGATGGGCGGTATCGGGAGGGTCTTTGAAATTTTGCGGGCGGGACGGGACCAAAATCCTTTACCAACACTCCTGATAAAACCGCAACCTCAGCAAATTCGGAAAATGTTCCTTAAAAACGATGTGTAAAATATGCAATTTTTTATGTTTATGGGACGAAAACGAACAGTAAAGCAAACCAAAATAATCGGAAGATGCCAGATCTATCATTATTATTTTTTTTTTGTTATTTCAAATAAATTTTAAAGACATGTGAATTTACCTTAGTTAGAAAAACGTCGGGATGGGCGGGATCGGGACTAAATATTTAGTCCCGTGCCCATCTCTAATACAAACATATTATTCATGGCGGCAAGTGAGTTGGAAATGCATCGAATAAAATGATAAAGCCGAAAAAAAATATAAGAAAAAGTAGAAAGAGAAAATATGTATGTATGTACATATGTAGTTTCTGTTGGTCACTCAGTGACGAGAGATATTCATTTAGCAGTTTTGGCTGTTTACTCGCTCGCTCCCTGCATTGATGTGTTCGAAGAAAGTGTTTTTTATATTTTAGCATAGAAATGCAAATTTTTTTCGTTAACTGTTCGTCAATAATTGGTTTCTGTTTTTTTTTGCTACTGTTGTACTAAAAACCTTAGCACAGCTATACATTGACTTTCGAAATTGCCCACATGTTGGATATATATGCAAATGTACATATGTATGTAAGTATATAACCTTCATGCACGTGTATATGGGGTGTTCCATACCAAAACGGACGGGGGTCACACTTCATGTGTTTGATTTGTTTTAAATTTTTAGGGTTGATGCATAAACATAAATAATAAATAAATATTAAATTTGAACTTGATTAATACAATTTTAAAAACTTTACGACACAAAAAAAAAAAAAAAATCGATTTAATAGTTTTCCAAATATCTCGAATACGAAACGAGGAAACAATTTGAAAAAAATCACACATACTCACATAAAAATTGTCTATGAAAAACATATTAAAAAAATTATTTTTCTTGAAACACATACACATTTTTTGATAAAAAAAAATAGTTTTTAAAAATATGACATCTCAAAACAAAATTTTATTTTTTATTTTATGTTTATGCATCAACCCTAAAAATTTTAAACAAATCAAACAGATGAAGTGTGAATCCCGTCCGTTTTGGTGAAATTAGAATTAGAGTCGAGTGTGCCGAGTGTGAAGCTTCTTCGTTTCATCGATGTTTGCATTTACTTCCAACCGAACGCAAATATTTTATCAAAAAGTGTAGAAATATTTTTTTATGCCCGTGCTATTCAGTTTTTAATAACAACATTTTTAAATTTCACACTCTGTTGACTTTACATGGGTTTTTAGGCCAACGCAGAGGAAATTTCTGTTTGTAATTGTGTCTGCCTTTGCCACTCTTAAGTTATTTTGACAGTGATATGTAAATATTTACAAGAAGCACAGAACTGGGGACAATGAACGGTTGGATAGTAGGAGTACGTAAATATATGCATGCATATGTAAACAAGGTCATTCCGTATTAGAGATGGGCACGGGACTAAATATTTAGTCCCGATCCCGCCCATCCCGAAATTCAATTTTTAAGTCCCGAACCCGCCCATCCAGACGTTTTTCANGGTCATTCCGTATTAGAGATGGGCACGGGACTAAATATTTAGTCCCGATCCCGCCCATCCCGAAATTCAATTTTTAAGTCCCGAACCCGCCCATCCAGACGTTTTTCAGAATTGTACCGCGGGTCCCGTGGGTCTCTAATCTATCACTAAGGTAAATTCACATGTCTTTCAAATTAATTTGAAATAACAAAAAAAAAAAATATAGATGAAAGATCTAGCATCTTCCGATTATTTTGTTTTGCTTTACTGCTTTAAATTTTAATCTCATTTAAAGTTTGTAAGAGAAAGGTAAAATGAACGAGCGTCATTCCAAGTAGAACTAAGATGTGTTGATATTTGAATGAGTTTCTTTGCAAAAATAGGGTGATAAAAAACTTTTCCACTGATACCTCAAGTCTAAATCGGTATAGTTTTTCCCCAGTTGAGGGGATCTTTTTAAAAAAATCCTTTAAGAAACTATTTTTATTCATCAAAAACTAAATTTTTTGAGATATTTTCAAATCGGTCTAGCTCACGTAAATCTCAATATTTTTCCGAAATATTTTGGAGGAAGTCTTCAAATATAATCGATTTAGTAAAACCGCTACTTTTTTTGGTGATGCAGTCTAATGTACATA
>NW_016171902.1:0-13773 GCF_001687245.7 Rhagoletis zephyria | reverse complement strand
CCATTCACACTAGTGGCTGAGTCACGATGGAACAACCTGCAGACCTACAAAACTGCAAGGAATATCTGACCCTACTATGAAAAAACAAGAACAGAAACCTCTCAAGGAGGTCAAGAAAATAGATAGTTTAGTTGGTAGCCACCATTGCGGGTCTGTGACCCCGTGAACATATAGAAAGGATGGGCCCTCGACGGAAGTAAATATGCACGTAAATGAAATGATACACAGGTCAAGGTCTTCTTGCAAGATTGAAAGGGACTTCTAAAAGCTCCATTATTAACAAAGGTTCCAGAAATATAATATGTAAGCTTTTCTTACAGCGCTAATTGGGTCCTGAGCCAATGCTTAGGCAACGCTACGACTAACCATTCAACCAAGGCAAACACCTCAGGTTATTGCGGAAGACGTGCCATATGTTCAATATTAAACCACCTCTTCCAAGTGTATTTCCCTCTTGATTATTTCGGGTGGATAGCTTATTGTCTGCATTTCTGATTCATCAAGAGATAGCCTTGCTAAGCCAATTCGTTAGCCCTATAGCCGCGAACGTAGACGAGTGAGATGTCTATTGAAACAGTCGTCGAGTCTAACATTCGCTTGCAATTTCTGACTATTTCGTTTCATCTAAAAAATATTGCCCTTCCCCGGTGCAAAATGTGTTTGGTGTTACACTCAACCCTGTACAAAGGCATGTTTTGCCCTCTTGTCCTTGTANTCGATTTCTCTTTTCATTCTGATCATTTATGTATACATTTGTCTATCTATCACAAGTGCGCTCGGGTATAAAAATATATGCTTTTTCCCCTCTTTTACATTTTTTTTAATTGTAACACTTTGGCTTGCAAAATGCTAGCAAAGTTAGATAGTAGGAATGAGAGAGGGAGAGATGTGCAGGGTTACATTAAATATCCCACTACCCATACTGCAGTCCATTTTGGACCCAGCATTCTAATCTATGGCCCTGCCCCTTCTCCAGTCCCATCTAGAAGTGAACTTGAACTGAAACTCAGTTTTCTCCATAGTTGAATTTTTGTCTAAAATGTATTTCTTTGTCCGGCACTAACTCAGATGTGGACGAACTAACTAGTCAGTATGCTTGGGGCTTCAGATAGAACTAAGTGATACAGATTTTTCATTTCCTTTTAAACCCCTCCATTCCGTGAACGTTTTTACCTTTCCTAGNTGACATTTTAAGAAACGAACACACAATTTTCTCACCCTTTGCCTTTAATTCAGAATTGAACACGAAATGAGAAAGGGGCAATCAAAAGGTAATATTTTTTGGAAGAAAAGAAATCACTATACAAAAATATATGCTTTTTCCCTTGTACTTGAATTGAAACTAAGTTTTCTCCATAGTTGAATTTTTCTCTAAAATGTATTTCTTTGTCCGGCACTAACTCAGATGTGGACGAACTAACTATTCAGTATGCTTGGGGCTTCCCCTCCCCTCCATTCCGTGAACGTTTTTACCTTTCCTAGTATATTCGTATATAACATTCTTATCCCAAATATTTACTGAACTTATCTTTGCTATAGTTGAAAGTAACGATTTCTTTCCATAACATTTGTTGGAAAAAATAAATTGAAGTCCAAGTAAAGGGAAAAAATGCCAACTAAACGAGTGAATATGCAATAAATAGCAATAAGTGCCAATGATGGAGCTACTTTCCACAACTACATATGTATACCTATAGATATATCTACATATGTGTGCATATACTTGTACGTAATACTCGCATATGTATGAATTTTAAGATTTTTGTCTGCGGTAATTGTACGTACGTGTTTTGTGTGTATGCATGTGTGTTGCTTGATATGCAAAACTTTTACCACTGAACTGTTGAAAGTTTTGCATTTCATTGCATTCTTTGCGTGTTATCGCTGTTTGCTTTAACTTTTTACTTGCTCGAAGTAGTCTGATTTTTTAACTTTTTTTCAGTTTTCTAACACATACATATACAAATATAGAGAGGAAAGCAGAGCAATCGTATATTCGCTAGGAATAACTCACAGAGCAATATATTGATGATTCNGATATATCTACATATGTGTGCATATACTTGTACGTAATACTCGCATATGTAAGATATTTTAAGATTTTTGTCTGCGGTAATTGTACGTACGTGTTTTCTGTGTATGCATGTGTGTTGCTTGATATGCAAAACTTTTACCACTGAACTGTTGAAAGTTTTGCATTTCATTGCATTCTTTGCGTTTTATCGCTGTTTGCTTTAACTTTTTACTTGCTCGAAGTAGTCTGATTTTTTAACTTTTTTTCAGTTTTCTAACACATGCATATACAAATATAGAGAGGAAAGCAGAGCAATCGTATATTCGCTAGGAATAACTCACAGAGCAATATATTGATGATTTCAAGTTCTACTGAGTATTATTTCCTATATGCGATTATTTCCTATATGCTATGGATAAATGTTTTCACGTACTATCTGCCATTTACTTATAAGAACTTTTCCTGTGCAGACCATTTCAACGATTTGATTGGCTTGAAAGATAATAGGCACGTGACTAAACAGGTCTCAGTATCACATGATCATTAGCAGTTTTCGTATGACAACATAATACAGACAACAAATCCATCCAAAACATAGCTCGCCTTGTTCACAAGAAAAGTAAAAGTTCTCGCCTTTTCCGCGTCGAGTTAATAGGAAGCCTGCCTATGTACATATGTATCATTCTGGACTACAAACTAAGTTTGAAAAGGAATGTGGAGCAGAGATTTATTAAGGTTCTACGCCAGTAAAAGATCCTTTATGAAACAATGGGCACTGTCGACGGATACGACTTATAATATGTGGACACAGTCATCAGAGTGATTGTAACCCGGTATGCCTCAGTATGGTGAAAAGATCAGGACAAAGGAAAATTGTTGGAAAAGTAGAAAAACCTTCATGCCTCGGCATATCGGAAGCGGCGAGCAACGAACTTCTTTTTCAACTGTAACCGCTGAACATCTTCATTCAAGGGCGACCTGAGCCTTAGGGAAGTTAACATGGGGACCAAATACGGAAAAGATCAAAAGTAGTGAAATCGAGATNATTTACTTATAAGAACTTTTCCTGTGCAGACCATTTCAACGATTTGATTGACATGAAAAACAAAAAGCACGTGACTAAATTACTCAGTCGCTTTAAAATTTCATACTTTGCCTTATCACATGATCATTAGCAGTTTTCGTATGACAACATAATACAGACAACAAATCCATCCAAAACATAGCTCGCCTTGTCCACAAGAAAAGTAAAATTTCTCGACTTTTCCCTGTCAAGTTAATAAAAAGCCTGTCTATGGTTCATATGTATCATTCTGGACTACAAACTAAGTTTGAAAAGGAATGTGGAGCAGAGATTTATTAAGGGTCTACGCCAGTAAAAGGTCCTTTATGAAACAATGGGCACTGTCGACGGATACGACTTATGATATGTGGACATCAGAGTGATTGTAACCCGGTATGCCTCAGTATGGTGAAAAGCTCAGGACAAAGGAAAATTGTTGGAAAAGTAGAAAAACCTTCATGCCTCGGCATATCGGAAGCCGCGAGCAACGAACTTCTTTTTCAACTGTAACCGCTGAACATCTTCATTCAAGGGCGACCTGAGGCTTAGGGAAGTTAACATGTGGACCAAATACGGAAAAGATCAAAAGTAGTGAAATCGAGATTTTTACCGTAAGGTCGTGTCGCGTTGGCAATACTGGATCACCAAAATTTTTACTTTTTGTTTCGTTCTCAGACGTAGCAATTTCGAAGGAAACGAGACTGCTGATGAGATGGCTAGGTATGGCTCGGTATGGGTCTGCAATGCCAATAAGCGAGGCATAGATTTCTATATAATACACTATAGCTGCCGCAAATGACTTGTAGATCAAAAGAGATGAAGGTGAGGTCTCAATGTTAATGTGTAAAACTCAATAGCTCTTAACGGCATCATAATAGGAACCGAAGCTCCACCGACGGCGAATACCAACAAGTTGCCTCTACAGAAGGTGACGCGATGAGAATGGGGTGGAATCAATTGACTATTTTCTGTGTCAATGTTTTGGGCTTGCTAGCCAGCAAGGAGCTTCGGTTAGCGCCATGCGTCTGCTACTGACTCTCACTTGAAGACAACTATGTCTCTCAATGGAAGTATGGAACTTTCCACACATCATCTAAACGTATCTAACCTACTACTTTTTCGTATACATTTTAATCTCTTTTCCCCAATTTATAGGTGTGTCGAAGCAGATACTGCTTGGGAATTAGCTGAGCTGAATGACAAAAAAGAGTCCCGCTGTCTCGGCAGGAATGGAAATCGGAATTGTTATGTCTGCCGAGCAAAGTTAGGTGTTAGTGACCATAGGAATGAGGGTAACACGAGTTCAGCCCACCTTTGGCCCTTCGGTACCTTCCAGTCGTTATGAAATGAAGATCTTCTGGTTGTCTGTTCATCTGGTAAATTTTTCTACGTTTTCATTCTCAGGTATCCCTGTATAACACAGCAAGGTCATTGTGATGGCCAAATTGATTAGGCCATGACTTTCTTAGACCGACTAGTTTTAAAATGCTTAGAATGTGGTTTCGTGCCCTTAGTTGACTGGTAGGTAGATTCGATGTGTCTGCAGGCCTGCCTCCGCACCTATTCTCCACCAATTTCTTTTGAAAAGGCAGTGAAGTTCGACGCGCGAAAACAAGTCCTTTTTTACGAACTTGTTTTCGGGTGATCGCACACTTCAAAATTTGGAAATCATTAATTGCAGAACTGAATCGTGGAAGACATTTTAATGACCAAAATAAAATGGCGGCCCCATATGGAATTTTCTCAGTAGTAATTTGCGTTGCATCATCCAGGGCATGTATACACAAGACTCCCAAGGCTTAAAACAGACCGATCAATAAGCCTTTTTAGGCTCGAGCGCCAGCAAGTTTTGAAGCTGCCAGAGAAGAGGCACTGATGAATTAAAAAGCTTATTTAAGAAATGTTAATTACACCAAAAACTGATGACCATCTTTGCTTAACTAAATCCCCGCATCAACTACTAAAATTGAAAAAATAAAAAATAAAATCTATTATTAAGATCATCAACATTTTAGCACATCAGTACGCCAACTCAATTTGCCAAGTCCTTTTGGAAATAATTTTCAACCACTTTTGTGTACATACGTGCAGGAGCAGCAAATACACTTTGGTACTTGCCGTTTGGTTCAAGCAGTGATTTGTTCTTGCTTTATTGCAATTGCACAATCATTTTCGCGCACAACGCCACTCACATCCAACAACAACCACTCAACAAAAAAATAAGGGCATTTCACGATTAAGATTAAGTGCAACAACATTGGTCTGAGTTCGTTTGCCGAAATCAGCAAAAATCCAACTAACAACTATGAATGCCACAATGGCGACAACTAACCAAAAGCTAAGTGGCAAAAGGAACAAAAAAACAGAATGTAAAGAGTAAACAAAATAAAAAGAGTAATCGAGAAGGGCATAAGTACGAGAAAATGAAATAGAAATAAAAGGATCCTATGTAGAAAAGTAAAGCTGTGCAAAAAGTGAAGATTGAGTACTTATCAGGTACTTGACGGTACAAAGTGTCTTAATAGGTTTTTGGCGAAACGAGTAGACGACAGTGTACTGGCTGTGTGCTAACTGTCCATACTGTTTTACATACATATAAGTAATTACATACATATGTATGCCTATATGCATATACAAGGAACCACCCTGCAGAAAATGTGTCTACCTCAGAACTAGCGTAGAACTAGACCTATTGCCGATAGTACTAGTTCTAGCTCAATACACAAGCAATGCTTTCATGTCATTGGCGGTGGCAATTGTCGCCCGGTGCATTACGTTGCAACTAGTTTTTAACAGATTCCGTTTTGGACAGTTTTTTTTTTTTAAGAAAACGTTTTTATGATTCGATTTTTGGATATTTTTTTCGCTTTTTCTTTTCTGTTACAGATTCCATATTTGTTACATATTTTATTAGAAGAAAAAAGTTATTGTAAGCTGACCGCAACAATTTAAATTCATTAAATTTGAAAACTCACAACTGCCTCCATCGCGATTTGAACTCGCGACCAACGACGCTTGAGTCGGAGGTCTTCTAGCTGAGCTACTTTCGTATTGTGCGAGTAGTGAGCATTTCCACATTTACACCGCAAGCTTGAACTGTCCCGCTCTGCATCTGTTTTGTACTAGTTCAGAGATAGTTCTGATATATGCAGTTTAGAAACTAGCGCTTTGTCAGACTGTATCTAAATTTTACTGCAGGGCATTGCCAGGCAGATAGGCACTAAACTTGCATGTGTGTTTTTATGCAATAACATTTGTAGCCAAGCATGTTAATAAGGCTGCAAGCATTTTCGCATCAGCAATCGCGTTTGCCAAAGACGCGACAAAGACATGCTTTATCGCATCTATGCAAAATCAACTACCAGACTAGAACAAGGCACTAATATAAGTACTTGCTTGCGATCACACACGCATATATACATACGTATGCATGCACTTGTATGCCAACAATATGGATTTTCAAGGATGCAGCTCAAGTGTTTCAACTCGTAGTAAGTACATATAGACGACAACTTTCATGAGTCTTCATATCCACAAACTGGGCCTCAGAAGTGAGGGTGGTGCAGAATTGAGCAATACTACGCGCTAGGATATTCGATATTCAAGCTTATGCATACAAATCATACACTGAACAGTGAGTGTGCGAATATTAAGGTGTTCATACATGCATACATATGTATTTATATGTCTAATAGAGATCTGCGTAAATCAACTCTAAACATCTACTTGTGTATGTTGTATGTATGTTCCCAAAAAGAAATGAAGGTCAGCCACGAACTGCTTCTGTTTTGCATCCGAAAACCACCGACTATCTTCTGACACTTTCAAATGTGGATTGCAAATTTATAATATGGGTATTTACGCTACTTTAGGTGACGGCAACTCACGAGTTCGGACTATCTTTGAAAAAGAGTGAAAAAATGCATAGAAGCTACTCAGTTAAGTGCTACCAAAAACATTCCCTTGTCACCGTTAAACTAACGGAAGACTACGTCTTAAGCTACCTTGGCTCTATGTTCTTCTCTCAACGAAGGAAACTGCCGAAAAAAGTACTAGAGAAATGTTAAAACACGCCGAAATGTGCACTATCGAGAAATAGCCACCCGTTACTCGCACCAAAAACAGCGACCTTGAAGTGAACCCAGGTAAAACTGAGCTAGTCATTTTTACCAGATGGCACAAAAACCGACTAAAATCGATGCCCCAAGCCAGGAATTTATACGTACTGCTAAGTATCTTGAAGTAATTCTTCAGGGAAAACTGCTCTGGAATCACAACACAATGGAACACTTCAAGAAAGCCACTACAGGGCTCTTCAAAAGTAAAAAGGAAATCGATGTATCGTGGGGCTTCTCACGTAAGATACTTTACTGGATCTACACTGCCATTGTTTGCCCGATTCTGCTCTATGGAGCCCAAGTATGGTAAGACGACAGCGCTCAAGTAATTTGTAAAGGTACAAAAAAGTGCGGAGCTACGTATAAATTGAGCTCTTTGATCTACCCCGACCGAAGCTTTTATAGCGATTTTACATCTGCCCCCGCTTGATATAACTGCTCGAGAAATATCCACTATTGCAGCCTAAAGCATTAGATGGGATCATTGTTCATCTAGTCATTCGAAAATCCTAGTGTCAAGGGCGCCCATACCGATCCTTCTAAGTACTGACTACTGCATACCATCAAATACCTTCACCAAAAACTATAAAATTACCATACAAACTTGGAAGGACTGGGTCACTAGGCCTCACCACGTATTTACGCAACGCTATAAACATGTATACTTATGGCTCCAATTTCGACGGAAAGGTCGGGGAGAAGTCGTATCCCCGGAATTAGCACTAGAAGCATATTTTCGGCTTTTCGACCACTACAGTGTATACCAGGCGGAGGCGTAAGCTATCCAGGAGGCCACTATGCACGTTGCAATAATACCCAGTGAGAATAGACGGGTCTTTATCTTCTCTAACAGTCATGAAGCCCTGAAAGCTCTAGACCAGAGGTGGGCACTCACACTATCACACACATGCGCTTGTGTGCGAATCAGCGAAGTTTTGCTCAACAGCCAGTGCTCGGACTAAACCACATTTGTGCAATAGATAATACTTTTTTTGCTAAATTACATTTCTACTACTACCACCGTAAGCTAAAAAACTTTCAGATCTTGAAACTACTTTGTTTTAACTTGTTCATTTGCGCATTAATGAATGGGCATTTTCTACAACAAAAAACAACATTGCTGGCTGCGACGTCGACACATGTATGATATGATCGTCTTCGTGCGTCTTACGATAATTTACGATTGACTGATGCTTTGCTAGCACTTCGGTAAAGCAAATCGAATCAGTTGCTGCTGAGACCAGTGTTGCCGTTTTAGTCCTTTGGTAGCTAGATTTAGCTACCACATACTATTTTTGGCCACATAAATTTAAAATTGCCCCTAGCCCTTTATTCATACTTGGCATGAAAAAGTTGTATTAACTTAATTTGATCTATATTTTTCATTTATGTAAGAGATGAATTTTTAAACTAAGAAAGACTGATATATGTATATACATATGTGTATTGTATGTACCTTACGTTTTCATACATACATACTGTAAAAGTGTTAGAATGTTAACTTTTCTATTAACGATTTAACTATAGCTTAAAATAGATAAGTTTACGGCCCTTAATATGCTTAATTTGTTAAATGGCCCATCAAGTCGATTGACCGTGTATGTTCTTGTGGTGTGATTGTACCAGCTGCTGGTGCGACTTCAAAAACTATTTGAAAATTTTATGATTGAACCAGCATGCTGGTGTCGTGAGTGGTGAAATTGGCGGAAACTTCTTGCACTATATGAGTCAAAGCCGTGTGTGTAGTGGATTAAGTTCCCGATTTTGCAGTTGTGAATTAAAAAAAAAAAACAATGTTTAACAAAACGGTAAAAAGATTATGAAATTTCGGCTCTAATCATTTCGATCTTTCCTCGACCTCATTTGTAAAGAAATGAATATTGTAGCAGCATGCTGGTAAGTTACAAACCACTTGATGGAGCCAGCAAGCTGGTGTCGTATATTTTCCCTTAAATACAAAACGGTAAAATATTTGTTTTTTCCAGAGTTCATTGTTTTTCTATACCATTACTTATTGAAAATGTTTACGTGTATACTTATATATGTATGTATATGTAAGTAAAAAATTTTAGCTTCCATTTTTAGCCACAACGACTTTTTTAGTTCTTTTTTAGCCCTTTTTTTAAAGGAATTTGGCTAGTACTAAGAATGATTCGCGGCAACACTGGCTGCGACTTCACTGAGCAACTATTCGAATAATACACACATCAAATGTTTCGGTAGGGATGGGGAATAAATTTTTTTTTGCATAGAAAACAAGGATGGGTGTGCGCAATGCGTGATCTGCTATCGTGTTATGAGTCGCAATGTTATGTCTTGTTTAAAAAGACATTACAAACTGTGTCATAGTCATTTTGAAAAGGTAAAAGAGGGTGATCGAGCACTGAAGCTTTTAGAATTAAAAGCAGTGTTTTTTAATTAACTTATGGTTGGTGAAAGTAACATACATCAACACGAAAATTATCAATGTCTACCAGAAAATGATTCTCTATCAGAAAATAATAGATCATTTCTAAAAAAGCATCTTGTTCTGTGGTTTTGGCTTTTTATTTAGAATTTATAGAAAAGTTTAAAGTAAGCAGTTTTATAGCCCATTAAAATTTAGTAGCTCAAATTGCAAATTTCAAGCGCTAATAAATCGCGTTGTTTTTAAATGATTGGCAATTTCTTTTATATGGAAGAAAATGCCTAGCACCGTCAGCAAAAATAAGATAAACATTAAATCAGATGACCATGAGTGCATATAACATATTTATAAATTTTTTACCACTAAGAAAACTTTTGCTTCCGAACACTCTCAACAGCAACTGCTTTGATTTGCTTTGCCGAAATACTAGCGAAGCATCAGTCAATCGTCAATTATCGTAATAGGGCATTCGCACGAGGCGATTTTACAGGCAATAAAAGTTGAGTACGAAATCGAATGAGAAGTTGAAAGTGAAAAAGTTGCCATCCCTATTCAGACGAGGCGATTTTCGATTCAACACGAATTGTTACTTACATTATTGATAATGAATTTAAATAGCAAAATTGTATCAATTGGCGTAAATTTGGTAAGCCAAGCGCTGGTAGAAGTGCTTTTAGCGAAGCTGAAAGATAAAACTAGAGTAAAAAAGTAAAAATGAAAAAAGTATGTATACAGAATGTAAACAAACACAGGGTTGCAAGGAAAAAAAGTTGAACGAGCTCAAAGTTGGCTGGCGACCAACTTTGTTGAAAGCGATTAGTTGAAAGGCCGTTCGGACGAGGCGATTTTTGCTTTCAACTAAAAATTGCCTGAAAAATCGCCTTGTGCGAAAGCCCTATAAGACGCACGAAGACGATCTTAGTATACATGTGTCGACGTCGCAGCAAGCAGCATTTTGAAGCCCAATTACATGTGTTTGGAAAATCAAAAAATTCCCGCCTCTGCTCTAGACTCATGCGTCGATACCACTAAATCTATCACTGAATGCCGCATATCTCTAAACGGGATGGCACAGCAGTATATAATATAATTCATATGCCTTAATATCGATGGAAACTGCAAAGCTGACGAACTGGCGAGTACGGCCACCCTCATCCTTCCGGGGAAGGACATGCATGCAAGGAACAGCACCATTCAAGCAGCAAACGAACGCGAAGAATAAGAAGATAGTGTACAGCACCTTATATTCGAATACCCAGCACTCAGCAGAAGACGGCTTCAGACGCTTGGAAAGCTCTCTATACAAGGCCTTGCAGAAATATCCGAAATCAACATAAGAGCACAATCGAAACTCGCCACCTTAACGAATTGGTTTGATCCCAATTAAGCATCGCAATATCATAGGGGAACAAAGATTGCATATGGTATCACTATCACTTATCAGGATTAGAGATTTTCAAATTATTTGGTTGGCATTTTCTCGTCATATTTTGATAAAGGTTTGCAGTTTGTTCCTAATTGCTTCAGTTTTCATTTAGTTGCGATTTTTCGTATTTAATGGGCGTTTTGAGATTTATCAGTATAACCTCAGCATTTCTTAAAGAATTTTAATAGAATTCTCACGATATTTCAATACTTTTTAAATATTTTTGAAGGCTTTTTGGGATTTTAACGGGATTTTTATATTTTCACATCAAAACTCGATGCAGTAAAAGTAGGTTACGTATTTACTGGATAAGTATATTTTGAAGCGAAATACCTCCCGTTACAGACCTCTGGTATACGCATTCTTATATATGTATGTCCACATTTTCCTACTAGTTGCAGTGCCATCGTAACTGCTAGTACATTGGTATACGCTTAAACTAGTGCAGAATGTTAGCTAGACAAAAGCAATCTAAATGAAAACTTCAAAATGAAATCGTATCATTTTCTTTTCACCCATTGTCATTTTAACGAGCAGGCGTAATGATCACTGGCTTTGTGCTTCATATTTCTCCAGCAAGTGTCTTTAATTGTTCGCGTAATGCATTTGTAGCACATGTGAGCATTCGCACGCCTTTGGGTGAGGGATTGAAAATTGTTGGCTATGCATATGTTCGCCTTCCAGCTACAGTTTGTTCGCCTTCATTTACATATTTATAAATGCTATGACATAGAGTATGTAAGCATGTGAGCACATATGTCTGAGAAGATGATATGTATGTATGTATTTTTGTGTTTACTTTTTAAGCGTGGACAAAAACGGTATGAGTCTTCTTTGTTCTTCCAAACTTAAGTAGGACTTTAACCCAACTAACTATACAACAGGGAACGTAGAGAACTAAGGCCGAAACCGCAACATTCGATATCGTAACTCGAATCGAAATTTGATGTTAAGAGCACGGCCCATCTTGGGGCATAAAAAAGGCCGCGAACAAATTCATTTTTAGCGCCCAAATATGATCAAATCTCTAATTACTCTTTTAAATGAAAGCAAATACAATTATCACCGGTGATTTTTAACATGCTGAAAAATAAAAGACAAAAAATTGCTACGTTTGAATGAAATTAATCGAGGTCATTAAAGAATTTATTAAATTGACGGTTAATCGCTCAATGGCGAAAATATTTCTTTGTATACAGATGGACGGAACTACGTTTTATACGTAGAGAAAAAAAATTATTTAAATTAATCACTTTCACATTATCGATTGTTATTGTTTTCTTATAAAGTTTGGCCAAGCGCGGGCATACATGGCGTATGAGTAACACAATTTCCTCCTCATACAAAGAAGCTACTAGTTCAGTTTACCAATCGATGGCGGGAAAGTGATTAATTGGACCGTAGTACTTCTAACTGCAAAGATTTCTAGGTTGCGATCGTATGCCAAGCATATGTGCCCAAAATTGTTAATCGCAAACCCTTGAAAACGTTAATTGGTATACAAACATACATATATAGAAAACACTGCAAAAGAATTACTTATGCAAAAGTAAGGAATCTATATTTTGTATATCATTCTTCCTATCCAATTTCTGGTAGCGAATGTAAGTTGCGCGGTTTTGCAGAATGACGCTACGCGGTTTTGTACTTTAAACGACGATTTATTTACATTTACATTTCCATCGAATTCAAAATTTCTCGTAACTAGATTATCACGCTGACATCAATGCGCCGACTTTCAAATGTAAGCAAACTCCACTAAAAGCACAAAATAAATCGAATTAAGTAATCGTAGATGGAAACAAATAAAAAATATGTTAATTAATTTATTGAACACTCTCAATAATTAAATTTCTCTTCTGCTCAACATACCTAAATACTATATAGTTCTCTTGTTTAAAATCGATTACCTGGCTGTCGCTTAGTCGAATAATCGATTAGCAACTTTTTTGTCGGTTGGTAGTGGAAAAGAATTTATTCGATTAACCTTTCACTTTCGATGAACCGCTCACCTTAAAACCGACTAAACGAAAGTATTTGAATAGTAACAGTAGTTCACGATAAAATTATTGTTATTGGCGCTGTTGGGTTTTCGTCAATAAGCAAAAGTAGTTAAAAAATATAAACAAAACCAATGTTTATTGAAAAAACAGTCGAAAGGAAATGGTTAGTCAACAAGAGTGGGGAGTTATGTCTCTTTAATTCTTTCCAAGGGCCAAAGAAGAGCGCAGTTTCCCTCGTTGACTAGAGTTATTTGGTTCTGTTTTATTTTATTCTATTTATTTAATTTTTTTTTGTATACGTCTTTACGTATCCGCAAATTGAAGAGCATAAAAAGTACCTAAAGGAGGTAAGAGAAATCAAACAGAAAGCAGCTGATTAAGTTAATTGAATTAAACCAAGTTTTGTAGCTTTTGTTGCAAACTGTTTTTTGTCTAGTGTGAACTTTCTACTACACTTTCGTGTCTACATACTTTACTTTATTATATTTTTGCTTTTTGTTTTGCACAGCGAGATTCCTTTCTTTGTGATGAAACCCACTTCATGCGAATGGCGACCTTGGTAACGATACCTATTCATTGCCAACATTCTTGGCGGCAGTCGTAAAATGAAAATTTTCGCCACAAAAAGTGTTAATTGAATTTACTTTCTGTGAACAGTTTGTTGTGACTTTTTGTTTCTTAATAAAAGTGAGATCAAAAGAAAAGGCAAATACTAAGTCATTGAAGGTATGCCGGTGTGTGG
>NW_016171901.1:5523-13775 GCF_001687245.7 Rhagoletis zephyria | reverse complement strand
TTTTATTTACCTATAATTTCTATACCAAATGTTTGTTATTCTTTTATAACAAATATGGTAATTTCAACAGCAAAAACTACAAGAAAAATTTTTTTGTTAAATCGGGGAAAATGCCAGAAATTGTCATCGAAATTTTCAAGTTTTCAATTCAAGTTCTTATACAAGTTTTGAGTAAGCAGTTTTCTAGCCCATTTCAGTACAATAAAGTGCAAGTTTATTATACTATAAAATGCGCTACAAAACTGCATACTTAAAATTTTTCTAAGAAATTAAATAAAAAATTTAATATTTCTTGTATTATACCCGATATTTGTATGAAATAAGAAAAAAAAATATTTTTATGGTTTTTGCTGCTGAGTGAACTATGGTTTAAAAAAAATAAGAAAAATTCGTTATGGAAAATATAAATAAATAAAATCGTCCAAAAGTCGGCGGATTTTTGGTCTGTCTACTTGGATGGCGCTGTAAAGCGTCAAACTGCGGAGTACTTACTAATTACTCTTTTATTTTTTAAGGATGAAAAATAGAAAGGATACCTTTGAAGTGAGTAAAAGAAAGTGGGTGGTGGTTGGTGGTTAAATTTTCGTTTTAGAATTTTTTTTTGCAGAGGGTGTTGGGGTTGAATTTATTCATTATATGAAAGCAAATGCGAAAATTATCTCATTATGAAATTAGTGAGACAAAAAATAAAAAAATTGTTAGCACCTAATTCCTCACAAAAAAAAAAAAAAACAGTTCATCCCCCGATTCCCCACGCAAACTGAAATTCCCGCAAATCGGGGAATTCCCCACGAGTAGGTTTCCCTGATCCGGCCTTCTAATAACGATAGTTATAACTGTGGTATTTCATATATTTTTGTAAATATAAAAGGTTCTCTATTGTCTGCTACTACAATCGTAGTTAAGCGCGCATAAATATTATACCCTTGTGCACATGAGCGATTGGCTATTAGAAGGCAAGATGAACTAAATTCGCGAACAAAAATTTCTTTTACACTGTACTTCAAGAGAAAAGCTACACAACCAAATATATGGTTACATATGTTTTTTTATTTTGTATGTTTGCATTATTTCGCTGTTTATTATTTGCCTTCACCTTGTATCATGCAAACTTTCGCACGCCATGTGTGCGGTCTACAGTTGACCTAACCGAAGGCGCTTGGCTTGTTCTATTAAATTTGGACAATGATTGGTAAAAAAAAAACATTATTTGTGGGAGTAGATCAGAATGCGAAATTAAGAAGTCATTCTTTTAATTTTCTCAATTCCGTTTTTGTATGTAGTATGCTATTTAGAGCAGACTTATCCGTCAGTAAAAGATATTTACCTAAAATTTCAGTTTGAAAACAAAAAGAGCTATATTGGGTGGTTCGAACTTCGAAGTAATTGGCAACTATTCTGAGTAGATATTTATAATAATAATAATAGNCCGTCTATGCCTGAAGGCGAGGAGACGTGGGAGCACATTATGCATTGGCCAGACCAAGACTGCAATGCTTCAGTTCTTCCACAGTCGATGCCCTTAAGGTTAGGAATTCGTCTACCAAGGAACTTTTTGGCTTTCATAAGGGAGGCTAATTAGAAACCATCATAGGGATGGTCGCGGTGTTCTTTCTGTTACAGCCAAAATATTTACATTGCTTTACATTACGGCCGCCGGCTTGCTTGCGATATTGGTAATTTTACCTGGACCTAGAGCTTTTGAAGATCCTATTCTTGAACATGCCTCTAAAATTCTCATTTTCGTAGTTAACGGAAGGCGACACTGCAGATGGTACAAAGTCGAAACTGGCTTGACTCCAAGTTTGACAAGAGATGACGGAAAATTGTTCCAAAATACATCATGCTTTTAAAACTTCTTCAGGCGAAGAGTATTGCGAGGTGCGTGCTACGTATCGAAACTTATTTTGTCCAGAAAACATGGTAATATAGTTAGTTAAAAAACGATCACATCTCACCGTTTGCAGGCGCTGTGATCACTCCTAGTACCTAGTTTGTTAAAAGAATATTTGATTTCTCTAACTTGGAGATCGCCATTGTTAAAACTAAAATAAAATGCCTTTCTACTTAGTCAGACGGTTTCCTATGTAATCATAGATCTTTCAATTTAACAATTCCATTCTTTGTATGCCACTGACGCCCGCTGTCAGAGAATTTTTTAATTGACCTGTTAATAGCTATGACACCGCTGTTCCCACATTCTCAATATGTTTGCATTTCAAGCATTTTTTTTTTAATTTAAATAATAGCAATTTTTCTTTGCAAACCTATAAGTATACATACATACATACATACTCGCTTATGAGTACTTACCTACCTATGTATATGTACATATATATATTTACATACTTAGAACTGTGTCTGTTCGACATCAGCAGCTCCAGATTTCCCATCATCATAATAGTAATCTTCAATAACAACAACATAAAATATATGTATACATATGTATCATTAAATATGTAACTCAACTACAACTCGAACAACTATAATACACTTTGTGGTATTCACACGATCGCCAACGACGCTGCGACCATGATGATCAATTTACTGCCATATATGTACATATGTACATATGTATGTTTAGTAGGTGTATGTTCCCGAAGAATGTTCTCAGTTTGTGCGCTCCACTTGAATCTGAATAAATAATGCAGAATAAATAAATGTTATTCAGTTCAAGGCGGCACTTTACGCGTACAATATTTTCTCCATGCTTTTAAAAATTCATATTTTATTTTATTTCTTTTTATCAATCACTTTCTTTTGTATTGAAGAATTCACTTTGTACGCTCGCAGAATTCGCTGTCGCTGCGTATGTAGGTATGTTTGTTTAAGTGCACGTCCCGTGTGATCATTGTTTATTGATCGTGTCAGTCATGTCAAGTCACTCACTTGTTCCCTCAACGCGCGCACACATACAAACAACAACATAATATGCAGCATTGGAAGGGAGCACACCTTCAATCAGCTCTGCCTAGAATGATTGCGCTTGTGAGTGAACGCTGTGTGTTCCTTAAGCGAGTGCAGCGCTTCCATTTGCCCCATTGCAAGCCATTAATGCAGCTTTTTGTCTTACAAGTGTCATTTTGTTGTTGTTAGTTTGATTGATTAAATGCATTGGCAGAACACCAATACTGCTCTTGCCGCCATCGCCATCGCAATCGCCACCACAACCGCCGACGATGTCGTGATAGCCATTCTCGTCGTCGTCGTCGTCATCATCATCTTCAACGCCATCACCAAAGTTGATCGTCAAATGATTGGTGACGACGATCGCTGATCGGTGCGCGTGCAGCTACGAGTACAAAAGCAGTCGACGTCAGTGCATCCGTCACTCAACCCGAAAGTGGGGTTCTCGAAGTGAGTGATCGCTTTGTCGCTTGGATGCTGCTGCTCCGCTTTCAGCTCTACATACTTACACAGTTTCATGTCCGTGGTGGCCGCTGATGATGAAGTTGAAGAATGATCACTTTTGATTTACTGCTCGTAAAATGTAGGTTGTTAGGTAGATAGTAAAGAAATACCTTTGTCATGCAAGTATACACACATAGAATGCATGGCATTATTTACTCTGTTCCCTTAGCCATCTTATGCTGCGCACCAATTTTTACGATTGTTCAATAATTTCCTTTATATTCGGCCAGCAGATGAGTCGATTGGCGCTCTGTACATTTTGTTACCAGATCCATCATCAAACGGCATTGCCTGCCATCCTAACTGACCAGAAAGCGCCGCTGTAGCCAGAGTCAGATAGATTTGATGTCTTCAGACGAATGATGACGATCACTATCACTGATCGCTGGTTAACGATCAACGATGACTCAAACAACTCTATTGTATCGAAATGTGTTCAAAGACAATAAAATTCACCAAAGCAATAAAAATTTGTACAGTTAAGTGGTCTCAGCCAATATTTATGCACAAACAACAACACACACAGCAAATCAGAAGGAATTCGCCGAAGGGGGCGCGCGCAAATAAATAATTCGTTATAGATAGTGTTGAAAATGCCATCCCGCGCGCATTTCATACGAAAAATTACGCCATCCATTGAAAGGTTAACTTTCAAATCGATTTAAAGGCGCTGACGCGTTCAATGTGCGCACTCCAACAAATCAGCTCCAATTTCGAATTCATTTCCTTCTCACAATGCCCACTGTGAGTGTCCGTCCGCCCCTTGCGTTTAGCTGCTTTTCACATTTCCAATTAACAGCACGTCGTGCGGCTTTCAGTTTTAATTATATTCGCATAGAATTTTGTTGCCTTTTCTCCATCTGAAATTACAAATCTACAAATTAATTAAAATTAGATAAAAGTGACAGTGAAATGTATACCAACTGGTTATATGGTTTACCTATTTCATTGCTGCACCTTACCTGAGGCGCTACTCGCTGCGGTCAAGAGGATTAGTTGGTGATCGAGTGCGGCTTGCTGGTAAGTATACTAAATATGATTTACGAGCAGCACATGTCTGCGTGTGCATGAGAGTAAGATTGCAGAGGAAGCCACAGGTGGAATGTAGGCTTCCTTAGGCGTGCGAAAAGCATAAGAGGAGCGCAAAAGGCAACTTGTTTCACACTCTTGCAGCGGGATACGTTACTGCTTTGAGATATCCGCAACGCGAATAGGTTTTTTCCACTAAGGTCGACGAATATGAAAGAGAAATATTAAAATGATATTTATATTAACTAGGGCAAAGGAAAACATTGCAGGTAAATTAGTTTCTTAAACTCTATATTTGTACTTCTAAAAAAATTTCTGTTACAATGTTGATGTTCACAAATTTTTTATTTTTTTTTGTTTTACTAACCTTCAGACGTAGATTCCCTTTGTTTTTGTTGTTCCTTTACTCAAAAGTACTTTTATACGTTTATAACTTTCCCCTGGGCGAAGGTCACATTCCGACTGAAAATAAAGAGGAGACTTGGGGTACCGTGAATGGTTTTCGTTTGTTAGAGCATCCCTTTAGCCAACTTAATGATTAAAAAGCCCTATCTTGAAGCTTTTCATTCCACTTTTGGCTGTACTTTTGGATTTCGGTCGCACTATGCGCTCCAATAAGTTTCAATGTCTGATAATCGTTGATTACTACTTTAACTTCACGACACATAGTCTACGATATTTGTTTCGAAAGTTTTCAGTTTTCAGAATGCAGTTCGGCATTCCATCATCTTCAGTACCTCCAAAACCAACTTATCTGTATTTGTAGTATGTCGATCCCCTTCTCTCTGGTCTTGTCCACATGGTGATTACTTGGACGCTAGCGGTCACCCTACGAAGGCTGAACCAGTTAGTTCACACGCTATGCTCGATATGACGTCGTATGCGACGTCTAAGGGGTTGATCCCACGGCAGTGTAGGCAGGCAGATAGCTGGCAGGCAATCATTTCCAGCACCTTTGTTGTTTTTTAGCCGTGATATCGTGCAGAATTTGCCGAGATGAGGAAGAGGAAGAAACAGTCGAGCACTTAATCTGCAGTTGTCCAGCTTCGGCCAAGGGGATAGCAAGCTTTTTAGGTAGGTACATCTTTAGCTTTGTTATGGAATTATCCATTGTAGGAATAAAGTCACTTCTAAGCTTTATAAGAGCTTCAAAATGGTTTTATGAAAAATAGTCACTGAGGTTCCCCGTGTTTCGCAGTGTTATCACAATGGACCTGCAGGTTCTAAGTGAGTTGGTTATTTGAGATGACTGCCGCACCAACCTAACCCAGCCTATGTAAGTCGAATAGCGAATTTCTGACCGTTTTTTTCTGCAATTAAATTAAGACTTAATTTACGGGACCCGGGGGTTGCTTTACACACTTATCTTGGAAAAGAGTGGCAAGCGTGGGGAATAAAGCAATGAAATAACAATTTTAGATGCTCAGCCGAACTATTACCATACGTAGTAGTTAAACTCAAAAAGCGTATTTCGAAGTCAATTATTGTTTGGGGTACGCTTGTTATTTGTGGCAGGAAGTGGCGTTGAAAATTGTAGCCAAAATGGATCGCCAGCAGTGGCACTTCGCGATTCGTCTATGATTACTCAACTACCTAACGGGTTATTACTTAGATACTCGTACTAAAAAAAAATAAAAATCCAACAAACGAACAATCCAATAATTCTCTATCAATGTACAGATTATTCTGAATGATTCACGACTACTTCCGTGAATATGTGCGGTTGCTAAGCTTCTGCGCCGAACTTGTTAGCCATATCAGCAATTAAATTTCCATTTCATCAACAACATACCCGCTGCAGTTAGTTCATTGCAGCAACAACAACTCTAATGGGAAAAACCAACAAGCAAGCAGCCTTAGGCCATCACAGTCTTGGCGCGCGAGATTAGACGAAGACAACGCCGACGTTGGTAAGACGTTGATCTCTTCACTAAAATGCGCTTGCCACCATGAATGCCACGTATGGCATTTGCGGTGCGCAACAAAAGCAACCGGCGATAAAAAATGCAAAAATGTGGCAACTACGGCAAATCAAAAAGATATGAAAAGTAAATCAAAAGCGGCGGCAATAAGGCGCAGCGCAGCCAAGATGAAAAAGTGTTGTAAAAAGTGCAACTAAAAGCGAGTGAGTGAGTACGATAGAGATAAGGCCGCAGCAGAAGAAATTGTGCGAGGCGACGGTGGCAACATATGTATGATGCGGCAACATGGTGAGTGTGATTTTAATCGAAAATTGCATAAAAACTTAGTCGCGCAAGCAAGAGCCGCAAAAGAAGCACATTCGTATCGATATGTGAACGCGCGCGCGTTCGATGCTATTGCCGCAGGGGGCGAGTGCAGTCAGTTGAGCGCAAATATCGTCATAATTGCAAGTTGCGCTTGCACGCAGCCGTCATTGCACATTTACAACCACTTTGCGCTGTTTCTTTGCGGATGTGGCCGTTGCGTATGGTATTTGTGCGCACGCGCTGTGGTGGTAACAAGCCAAGTTGTTACAACAATAACAACAGCGATGCGAGTACATTGTAACAACATGCAATAACGTCTTTGGCCAACTACTACATACATCAACTACGCGCTTGTTACTACAAGTTGGTGTTGTTGCAACAATGACGTGGATGGCGTTGCCGGCAACACCAGCTGCTGCTGAGGCAGCTAAAGAGCTACACACAACTTACAATGTACATAGACATGTTTGTTGGTACATATATATTTATGTACATACACTATACAACAATGTTGGTGCATCATTTAGCAACTTGCGGCTGTTGCTGATACGCCTTTCACAGCCAATAGCCCACAGCTAACAGCAACAGCAACGGCAACGGCAATATTGTGTTCGCTCATCTGCTTCTCACTTATGCAGCACATATACGGTTGCTAATGTTTATTTGTAACTGAATATGTAGGTATGTGTGTGTGTGTGTGTTTGTTGCATTCCACATGGTTAAATATCGATATCGGAAGCTTGCTGTTTGCAACTTTACGCTTTGCTTCGGGGTGCGGCGCATACATACAGTGGCTGGGAAGTGATCTTATTAAGATTTATTCTGCGCTGCATTGCCATGTGAATTTATTCGTCTAATTGTGTGACGTTGCGATGTGTGGCCTGTGCGAATAACTGCTTTAATCGAAGGTTAGAAAAATTACAGTTTCTACAGGTTTTGCTTTCTGATTTTTTGCTTATTTGGCAGATACGTTGTGGTTTTACTGATCTAAGGATTTTTATCTGCCATAAAAAACTAATTATATTTATTTTAACCTCCAACAGTTTTAGAAGCAAAAAACACAAATATTTGTATCAGAAAACCGGCGAGGGACTAATTATACCACGAAATAGTAAGCAGTTAACATTCGAGTAAAGCTTTTCTAAAAAGGGAGTTGCATTAGGATGCAGCGGTTGACAATCAGCTTAACGCAGAACTGCGCACTTAAGCCGACCATCCATATCCATATATCACTCCTTCGACTTTACGAAAATGACATAGAGCACTCCAAAAGAAATGTTTCTTAAAGATTTGTCTCTTCAGAAAAATTAAATTACTTCACTACAAAATTAATTTGCTTGTCATCCGTACCCATTAGGCACTGTCCTGTAATAATACCCACCACGTAACTAATAGATGAACACGCTCAGGAAGGAGAGGAAAACAAGTAAGAGCAGCGCTGTCTTCGGCTATGCCGAAGGCTTCATACCTTTCATGAACATCTGCAAATTTTACTTTGACAGATTACTGCTTTTGAATACATCTGCATACATCGATAGAGGAGTTACATACTTATATAAAAAATCGCATCTAAACAATCAGAGG
>NW_016171901.1:0-4182 GCF_001687245.7 Rhagoletis zephyria | reverse complement strand
TCTCATATCTGAACAATCAGTTGTATGGGAGCTATATGTTATAGTGGTCCGATTCTTCCGGTTCCGACAAATGATTAATACATTATAAAAATACACACACATACCAAATTTGATACGGATATCTCGAAAACTGAGAGACTAGATTGCATACAAACAGACGGACAGACGGACAGACGGACATGGTTAAATCAACTCAGCTCGACGTTCTGATCATATAAGTATACATTTTAATGGGTCTATCTCTTTTTGTTCTGGTACTTGCAAATATCGGACCAAAGTTATAATACCATTTCATGCTCATGAAAGGTATAAATATAGCATTACACCGTAAGTCTACAACAGGATAAATGCTACAAGGTACAGGGCAATGATAAACCTCCACAAAGAGAGGTTACGGATAATAATAGGTTTTCTGATGTGTCACTATAGACTAAGAGTTCAGCTGCACAAGCTAGGGACCTGGTTGAAGGACCAGTGTTGCTTCTGTGAGTCGATTGAGAATACTCTTATACACCTGCTTTTCGAGTACAAGGCGGTTGCAAAAAGCCGGAAGATGTACCTAGAATTAATACAATCGCTAACCCCCGTAGATCTCTCCAAGGTTTCTGGAATCTCTAGGGTTGCATGAGGTACTCTGAATGGTTGAGGGGACAATAGTCCTCTTGTTCGCAGTGCATATCTCTCTATCAGTAGACGAACACTGAAGGGAAGTCAGATACAGAAGCCAAATTTGTTCCCAATCTTGCAAGCACATCATTTGTACAATTACCGGTGGTACCTCTCTGCCGGTAACCCACACCACAAATCTCTCTCTCTCTCTCTCCCACCACAAATCCAACACCAAATTAGCGCTTCTTTACATGGCAGCTGTAGTTGATGTCGCAAAGCTCCACGTGTTTCTTCATTTTTCGCGTCCAACGCATTTCTTGAATGGCGGTGATGTCAGCTTTTATCCTTACGAGAACATCAACCGGCGCCTTCCCCATTAAGGATCCGGATATTCCAGGTGCATTCACTCAAATCGTGGTCATTTAAACATTTGACGTGGTCGTCATCAAAAGCGGGGGGTCTCAAGACTCTATTTTGTTTATTCACAGTAACGGGTTTTTACGTAGCGGGTCCCAAACTCAGCGCACATCCCATTGCTGGGAGGGACGTGATTTCTTAACCGATTACACGTTTGTATATATAGCGAGCTGCTTGATCCAAGACAGATGAGCGCTTGCAGCCGCGTCTACTGGTGAGCAGATGCTGTAGACTTCAGTGAGCCCTTAAACCGAATAAGTCGGAGTGGCCCCACCGAAGCTCACTTTCTTTCTGCCGTGACCCAAAGCTCCATTTGCCCAAAGTGTGCGAACGAGGGCGCTAGTGTCGGGATTTAGTATAGTTGTGCAACTATAACTGCATACTCAGAATAACGACTGTACCACATTGCACTACAAGTGGCTAGTTCATATTTTGACATATAACATTTTAAATATAACTTCTATAATTTCTCTTTTTATGTGAGCTATGGCCCAGGTTTTAGGGTCCTATCGGCCGCTGTAGCCGAATGGTAGGCGGTGTATTCTTTTTCTGGAACCAGCAACGAAAATAAACGCGTGCAGAAAACAGTACACAGACTACATGCCGCCCATAGTGGATACTACCACTCCGTAGAGCCTGGGTTCGAACTCAGGCCTAAGCAACATCTCAGATTAGAAAAAGTATATGGACAAATGGTTAACTAACTGCCATTCCACATTAGTTTCTCACGAGTCTAGGTCGCACATCAAGTAGCCATATTGCACTCTTCACAGCTTCTTTACTAATTTAATCAGGAATTTTCTCAGTAAGGCTTATTATGTTCTACATATTTTGGGCGAAAGCAAATTTTCAATTTCCAGCTCCAACATTTTACTATGTACGTATATTTAACACCTTCCATCCTTTCTCTGGGTTAAATGAAAGGGAAGTGATTTTCATTGCAATTCGAAAGCGTTTCGAAAGTACTGATGCAGTGCAGCAACACAATAAATTCAATAAATAGCAACATATGTATTACTACTTAAGTTAAATACATACTTAAATTTACATATATACTAACATATGGTGTATAGTCCACCTTTGGAATGCTACTGTCTAACGAGCGAATGGACAGACAGAGAAGCAGAAGCTGCCAGAGTTAGCGGCATTGCCAGTGGGCTTGTTAAGAAATACTACAATAACAACGACAACCACCAAAACAGCTATAAACGAAAGCGATTGCCCATCGAAGGTGGCTTGGAAAAGGAAGTTCAGCTGCAACAACAAGAACAACACCAGCAACAAACAATCACTTTTGCCAGTATGTATGTAGTTAGCAATTGTTTGTTTGAAACTAAAGCGAATGGGTTACAAGCCAATAACCATAAATTGAATTTCAACATTGCCCATACACTAACAAACACACATACACATACATACGTATGCGCATTTTAGGCACATCAGCTTGCATTTTATACATATGCATTGGAAAATGTATAAGTAAATAAATATGTTTGTAACTAACGTACTAGGAGGTATCGAATGTTGCAACTTGCACGTCATGGGAAAGTACTTGCTCCCAACAAGTGAACGTAAGTTTTAGACTTAACAAATGCCCATACATTCACACGCACACAGATGCATACTTATCATGCACATTTACTCGTATACAATATTCGTACGCCTAATGTTCGAGCACCTATCAGCCTTGGCTGCATAGAAAAAGAAATTGTTACCTACTTTTATTTCACTTAGTTACTTACTGCAAGATTTTTGTATTTCTTCTTTCTTATTATACCCAACTCTAAACAAATAGAAATAATGGGCAAAATTGGGAACAAGTGCATTCAAGTGAGTTGCAGTTGCTGGCTCAGTAAAAAAATGCGCGACAGCTGTTCGTACTGCGCCATGGCTGACTTGCAACCAATGAACTTTCATACGTCGCGTATACCTACCTACTTAGGATTTTTTTCTTCATTTTACGATGTATTATTTTTATTTTCGCTTGTAATCGAAGTAAAATGGGGAGCAGCCACCAACATTCAAGCCAAGTAGCTACATATTCTACTTGCGCTCATATTCGTTCATTCATAGGCACTTCTGTTGTTGCATTCGCATTCCGATATGTGCAATGTATGTAATCGCAACTGAGATACATAGATGCGTCCGTAAACAAAGAGCTAAACTTTCACTTGCTGTAATGAATAGAGAACCTGAGAAGCGCGGAGTGCCAAAACATTTTGAATGAAGAAAAATGTGGTTCGAGTCGGTTGGTTTTTGAAAACACTCGTATGCACTAGGAGGTTTCACAAGGTGTCAAATTATCATAAAATTTTAATGTTGGGAGTTGCTGCGAATTAACTGAAAATAATTATAAAATTTATGAAGTTTTAAAAATAGGACTAGATATGACACTTCGTGAATCACCAAACTATTTGAATGTGATCAAGTGTATTCTAGTAAAACACAAACTTACTGGGTAACGTCAGGGCGAGATGCTTTGAGAAATTGCATTTGTCGGAGTGTACAAAATGTACACTAACCAGATTAGGTTGAGTTGAAATGGTTAAAGAGTAGACTGCGATGCCAAATGTAGTTACCAGTCCTTTTCAATGCTCACTCACAAAATAAGTTTCAAAAATTAAAAAAGAAAAAATGGAAAACATTAAAATCTAAAACCTAAAAGAAAATTAAATGAAGCAAAGAAAAACAAATTAAATTAAAAATATTTCTAAAATCTAAAACTTATAAGAAAGTGAAACTAAAAAAATAAATGAAATTAAAATAAATAAACATAAAAATATATTTTTCTTTTTGTTTTTTAACCAAAGAAAATAAACATTAAAAGAGAATTAAATTAAAAATAAAATAAGTTTGTACAACAAATTTCCTTAAAACTAAATGGCTTTAAAATATATTTCTAAAATCTAAAAACTATAAAAATGCTAAACTGAAAAACTAAACAGAATTTAAAAAATAACATATAAAAAATATTTTTATTTATAAGTCAAAAGAGTCTAACCACTAGATAAATAAAAATAAAAATAAATTTTAAAGGATAAAGAAAAAATATCTTTAAAAAAAAAAAATCGAAAAAAAAATCCCTAAATGTAAATCAATTTAAAAATATATATCGAGGGCTTATATTCAATACCCTCTAACTACAATTTTGATGAA
>NW_016171900.1:0-13779 GCF_001687245.7 Rhagoletis zephyria | reverse complement strand
GGCCATGATTTGATTCTGATGTTTGCAAATATTTTAAAATCATATCATCGTTGAAAATGAAATTGTTCCAAATTGTTGTTGTTTGAGATTTCAAATGAGAATGTTTTTGCAAGTTTAAGTTCATCGTACAGCATCCTAAGTAAAAACCCTATCAGCTGATTGCCAAAAAATGTTTAAAGCTGAGATCTCCTATTTTTTGGCATTTCCTGTTATCTTTTACAATTTCTTCCTTACCCAAAAAGCCACCTACATCCCGCCAGAAAAAAACGGTAAGAAGAAGATTTACGTTACTTACACTCTACAACAATTTCAGGGTCCTGGGGCGGAATGATTCCAACTCAAGATGAAAGACCTAGACCCTTACAGTAAAACCTTTAAATCTTTTCGTATTCCAGGGTCAAATTTTACTTTAATATGGCCAATATTAAGTTTGCAATTTTTGGCCTGAGTGTTTCTAGAATAAGTGAAAAAAGTCTTAAAATCGTATCGGAGCGAAATATGTAGTTTGGGTACATAAAGTAAAATTTTTCGTGGAATGATTTTGTAGAACATTTTATCCCATCAGCTCTCTCATGAGTGAGTCCTTTTCACCCCTATTTGAAAAATCGAAATAAAATGGTGTTTGGGAGATCGCTAGAGGGTTAAAATGTTCTAAAAAATTATTTTCCGGAATATTTCACATCGAGATTTCTCAGACAAAATCTTTATACAAAGAACGTTAGAGTCCACATCAAATAAAAAAACAAATATGTCCCCTTGAAATTTCCAACAAATTTTACCCTTCCTTTTTATTTTGGTCATCAAGGTAGCTCTAGATCTTTTCGAGGGTGATGGTAACGGGCTTGAGTCATCAGTATCGCAATCCGAGTGAAATTTTTTGGAACATTTTAACCCTCCAGTGTTCTCCAAAATCTCATTTTTACAAACTTTCCAAAACAATTGGTGAAAAGGACCGTTTCCTGAGAGAGTGAATGGGTTAAAATGTTATAAAAAATTATTCCAGCGATCTATTATCCAGCCATTACAACTTGTTAAATATGTTTTTACTTCTAAATGTAAATATTTTTTCTAAAATATTATTTGAAAAAAAAAGCATTCACCGAGACAATACAATAATATACAAAAAGTAATAATTGCAATTTCTTAACGATGCATAAATTTTTATCTTTTCGTTGCAGGTATGTAAATGCACCAGTGTGGGTATTCACTAACTACAATCATACAGAATATTTATTCGAAAATATAAAGGGACATTGATTATCTATATTTTGGTAAATATAAAACCAAATTTCGAAAAAATACATATCTACATACATACATATATAAGAAATTAATGGGGCGTATTCTTGTTTTTGTACGAATCGAAAATCATGAAATTTTCCTATCATTTTCTACATATATAAAAATTTCAAATATTCGATTCTTAAAAAAAAAACAAAAATACGGCTCATGTGCTAGCATTTGGTTTGCCACAAAAAAAAATATAATTAAAAATAACACCTGTTTGTATCCAATTTTACTAATTGCAAAAATAGCACGCTCAGTAGATTAGATTAAATAATTGCCAGCAGAGAAATTGACATTTTGGCAATTGAAGTGGGAAAGGGGAAAATCACTCCAAATTGTGTTTTTAGGTGAGCCCAAGTTCATTTCCGCGCTTGTACTCCTAATTAGGCATTGTAGTAGTTGGAGGAGCAGGAGGAGGAGGAGGAACAATAGTCTTGCAATGAGTCCTTTTATAATTAGCATGCGACCTTGACTAAGGAATTGAAGTCTGTCACGATCTCAGATTAAGTTTGTTTTATTTTATATCTACAAACGATGTTAAAGAATTTCGCCAAGGTTTAGTGATTTAAATTATTAAATTTCCCTACCGCAATTACATGCGACTTGACTGGTTTACGAGCAGTTTTTGTTTATTTCACTGATTCAAGCCAATTTAATTCGTCATTTCAACGACAGCTACAATTGTCGTACAAAAGACCTTAAACTGTCTCTGCTGGAATATTCCCACTATTGCAGGGATCACACGATTTATACATATTTATACACACACATTGGCAGTCACAGAGTGGTGTTGACTAGAAATTTTTACCGCGAATGAGTTCCCTAAGATCAACGTGCTACTGCCATAAAAAAATAATCAACTTTTTTCCCATCGTACAAGCAGCCTCGCTCACAAATACATACATATTTATATGCCTGTATGTATGAATATAATGGTATATAAGTGCTCAGAATTAAATTAATAAATCGTCAAATTTAAACTAATTCAAACACTTAAGAAGTTTTTAGTACTCTAATCAGGCAATCAATTGCAGAGACATAGAGATCACTAAACTGCCGACGCCGACATGTGGCACAATTTTTTATTAATTTCAAATTAGATATTATTGCTAAAATAGACTTAATTCAGAAAATAATATTTATGAATTTCACTTTAGTATGCGCACGTTGAGAGGTTATTTCCCTACTAACCAACATACAATATTTACTTGGTTGTATGAGTATATCTTTTTACTTATGTCGCTGGTTTGCTGGAAGAACGGCACATGTTATTTCAAAAGTAAAATAGGTGAGAAAAACGGTTTTAAAGTTTGCAATCAGTTTTTTTTTTTTTTTTTATCGAACCAGTTTAGGTTAGGTTAGCTTGGCTAAGATCTAGATTCGGTTGATTTTTTGGTCAATGAGAAGAAAAAAAGGAGAAGCTAGAACGAGCAATCCAAAAATTTTCAAGGGTGCTTTTGAAATAATTATAGAGGAATACATATATGTGCTGCAGTGTAAGTTTCGGCTTGATAAATTCTGCAGCGTTGTGACAGCCTAGACTAATGCTGCAGTTCAATCTCGGAACAGAACGCAGAAGTCCTCATTCCTGCAGCCATTTTGGAGCTTTCTGTGTGCAAACTAAATCGTAGTCATTTCTTAAAATTCATTTAAGCAATTACGTAATCTGAGCTCTGCCCGCCGAGTATTTCGCTTATCCAATGAAGACAGCTTCCTGTAATGAATCTTCTAGGCTGTCTGCATATGCAGTTAAAGTCGGTCCACCGACAACGAATTTCCACCTGAATAAAAGGGGACTGAACACCAACTTGAGAAGTGCCTCTGTGGTTGAACAAATTTAAAAAATTATTTAACTAAAAAAATCTTTTCTTGGTTTATGACGTTCTTTCAGCAAGCAAGCCATACATACACATATTATATTCAATCGTTCATATGCGGACGTACTTTGTGTTTCCAAAAATAAATCATGTTTCCACCCAATTCTGGCTGTTGGGCATTCACACCGCTGATAACCCAACTAACTGTCTATGCCAAAGCAGCATTGAGTTGTTCGAATTCTGTTTGAGGTCATTATTTGGTGAATTTTTCGTCTGCTGCATAGATAAGACCTTACTATAAAGCTATTTTTAATAATATCAAAGTAGGAAGTGAAATCATACTCGCATAGATCTTATACCCTGCAACAAAAATATGAGCGCAAATTATTAAATGTAGTCTTCTCGCAATAAAAAATTGTTGTACAGCACTTTCTGAATATCGTTTTAAAAATACTTTTCCCATTCAACTTGCGTGAGTCGACAACTCTTTGAAGTCTGTATGAAGATAATATCTTCTAGATTGGCTTGTCTGGAATCCCCAGCCAGCATCAACAGCGCTTAATCATAGCGCTTACATAGTATAAGCAGTCAGTTATTAAGGCGTCTTCGTTAAAATCATGACATCTTCTAGTATATAACAATCACAAAAGCGTTGTAGTTTTTTTTCTATATCGATTAGACTGATACTAGTACAGGAAATAATGAGTTTTTTTAGATAATGAGCTATACTTTTATAAAAAAAAAGTAATAAATATTAAACAAACAAAGCAAAATATGAAAAATTTGTTAAAATGTCGTGTGCCTATTTGTTTTTCAAAAAATTATGAACTAAATCATTGAATATTAAAAAATTTGTTTTTTTTTAAGGCTCAAATAAATAGTTCTTTTCTTATTTTAGAGTAGTTGAATTTGCTCGCCACGCGTCCATCCATATTTTTATGGGAGGATAACAAAACCAAAATTTTGGTAAATTGTACGATTTTAAACGTATTATTTTCAAAAAATTTGGCTAATTTTGTGGAAACGGCCGAAATTTCGAGAACAGCCCAGTGCTCCAATATTTCTTTATTGTTATCAATATATAAGGCACCGTATTGACAAAAAAAAAATAGTTTTGAGGTTAACGCTATATGTTACTTTGACTGCTTTTTTTTCCTAATAATAATGACTTTCATGCAGATATTTTTATATAATTTTAAAGCTTATATAGTTTAGATAATAGGTGCAAAGTTCGAGACGCCTAGCCTCTGTCTGGTCCTGCCAATATATCTGTGGCAATAAGGAATAACAGCTAAAGTCGTAAGCCTGCCTTTGGTATAATGTATCAATTGCAGCGTAGACAAATATTCCCATCAAATTTTACCAAAATTTTTCCTTAGTTTGGGTAAAAAAATAATGGTATTTATGTATGTATTTGCATTTTGTACTTAAATATATTTTTAGACGAGTATTTTGTATTTCTTGGCCAAAATCGCCTAGGCGGTTACATCGCCAAAAAAGAAGATTTTGTATTTTGTATTTATAAATAATTTTTTGTGATGTATTTGTAGTTTGTATTTAAATATTATTTTACGAGTATTTTTAACATTTCTGGATGTAAATATTGATGGACTACGCTTGCATGCACAATTTTCCCTAAGCTGCGGCGTATCTCAATTTTGCAAATCACCCAGTTATTGGCTTTTGTGCCACGCGTACTACATATATACATACATACATACATAGTAGTCCTAATAGCGCCTTGAGACAGCACACAGCAGCACACTCTATAAAAAAAGCCTACACAACATCAAAACAACTTTTCAATTGGGTTGGTTCACTTTTGTTGTATTTATGTAACTAAAATGACGCGTCATAATGTAAGCTGACAAGTTGCGCACACGCTTAAAAAAAAGGGGTCCCAAGAGGCGAAAGCGGCGGGAATGTTAACCAACGTATAAACATATCTGCATACATATTGACGTACGAGTAGTTCAAACATCTAAGTACTTTGGCGCAAAATTGTTTCACAAATGGGGCAATTTTTGCATGTAAATTTATCTATAATTTTTGAAAATCAAATGTGTGTTCGGGTTTATTTAAATCTTGCCAATTTTTTACATTTTAAGCATCATCCAAAGCATACACAGCTTTATTATTTTTTGAATAGTTTGTATGTACTCATATCGGAGCTGTATGACTTATGACTTATTTTGGTAAAATTTTTCTTTTCACTTCTTTCATCAGCATGTCTCCAATATCTCAATGCCCTTTAAGTAACACTAGGTTAAATGCTCTGCTGTTGTCAAGAGTTCACTCAATGATGTTAAGAGTCCAGGGGAGAAGAATTCCCTAAAAGGTTATCTAACATATCCTTTAACTGGCCCGGTCTTCTGACGAATCCAGACAGTATCTCCAGTAGCACGGTACCTAAATTGTTCGTGTTCTCAAAAAAACACTGACTTAAAAATCTTAAAAAACTTAAAAGAAAAGCCGATGGCTCCGATGCTGCCAGACATGTGAAGAATAGGCTTGTGTTTCCATAAGAAGTTTTAAGTTCTACTCATTGAGCGATGGTCAGAGTGTTCGCAATTTTGTTAATAGCTACTTCTCCTCGCCTTTGAGAGCAGTAGTCTTAAATTTCAGTTAGTCTAGACTTAATTTAACTTACCATAAGAAATCATCAATGATTAACCAACACGTCAAATTAAGCCATAAGCGAAAATATTTTCCTTGTTTATTTTCTTTTTCAGCTGTTTGACAGTTTGCCGCTTAAAAGGCCACATCCAAAAACTTAAGAATCTAAAATCAACAGGTTCTTAAGTTGCTTGCGGTAAGTTAAGTTTTAACTAATCGCCAACACAGTTTCTCAGATAACAGGTTGGCCAAAATATTATGTTAATTTAAGCTACGGAATTTAAGTCTAGACTAACTGAGCTTTTAGTGATAGACCGTTTTCTCGAGAATTTCGTCCGATTCCTCATATCCGTAAACACCATTATGCTCTGGGACCCAGTAAAGATTGACATTCATATGTCGTCTAAGACATTGCCGAAATCTTCGACATTTCTAGACTCATATCGATTTAGTCGTTTTCGAGAGGCGGTTCTTGTTGGCAGCCTAGCTGTCTATAACAAAGGCGAGTTTAGAGTTGGCCAAGTCAATTTTGTTTCCAACTTTACGGTAGATCCGATCCCAGCCTGCAAAGCATTGCAATACTCTGGAAGTCTCTAATGCGGATTGGAATTTCTTCTTTGCTTGAAGGTGTCTCAGATTTTCAGTCCTCGTTGTTGTGGCCGAAGTTGCCTTAATCTGATAGTCAAAATCCAACTCTGTTTAAAATAGAGCAGCCATTCTGGCGCCCTTATTCCTAGAGCAATATTAGGTGCGGGCCATTTCAAGGTTATTTTTCTAGGTGGAATGTCCAGAGGTGTTCAAGACGCCGCCTGGAGTCTAAAGTGGATCTCTCGCTTTGCATATACATTGTACATACTTACATATATAAATATGCCAACTGTTGTACCTTTTGCAGATGGCACTTGACGTCTACCTTCTCCAATCAGATCAGGGTGGTTCTTAAAAATATCAATAGCATGGGACACGCTTTTATTTTGTTCAACGTACAAAATAAATGCATCCACGGTAATTTTAAAATTAAAAAAAATTAGGGTTTGAAAAAAAACATTTTTTTTTTAATCGCAAATTTTGACAATTTTTTTAATTTGGACAGCTATAGCTCAGCGAGTTTGTGAATCTATATATGTAAATAAGTTAGAATAGAATGTCAAATGTATCAGATTTCAAATAAAAAATTTTCAAACCCCTAAATTTTTTTTTTAAATTTGGAACTTTTTTCGTACGTAGAAAAAAATAAAAGGGCGCCCCATACAAAATTTAAATGTTGATATTTTAAGGACGCTCCTATTGTTTATTGTAAAGAGAATATAATAAGGATTGGATATAAATTATGGGCAAAATGTAAAAATTCACATCAGCCCCTTAAATCAAAAATACAAATAAAAATGTGCTCTGAATATTTATTGTATCCTTTTCTTATCCGCATAGGGAATAGGATTTCCAATCAACCACCAATCATTGCGCTTGAAACAAAATAAAGAAAGCTTTTCTTTGAAAATATAAAATCTCAATAGAGGCATTCCTCTATACTCAGCCGCGAAGCCTCGATCCACCGCTATCTATATGTATATTGAAATGCAAATAAAGTCGCCGTATGTATGTATTGTACATGTGCGGCGCTTTTGCTAAACCTTTACACCATTCATGCGAAAGTTAGTTTGTCGGATATCGGTGTTCTGGTAGCGATTTAAGCGAATTAGCAAAGCCAACCAACCAACCAAGCAGGCGGCGAATGTCGTGGCAAATCATTTGAAAATTCTAAGCAGTAAGTATACATACATACATACATAAATATGTACTAGCTTAAGCTGATGCCAGATAAAACGCTTGCTTCGCTTTACGTGACAGATTCGCTTTGACAGATAAGATGAATTGTATGAAAATGCACAAAGCATGCCACATAAATCGTTGAAGCGGCAGCGCGAAGCGAAAAGATGGTCAACTCCCATCTTTTTGCGCGCTTTGACAATCAGCCGGTTTAATATTTATTTTGTTTCGTCCAAATTCGGGTTTTCATGCAGAAACATAAAACTTAATTACATTGCTGATAATTTTAAATCAAAATAATTAAAATCCACAGCAACTTTGATGAGTAAAAAAGCGGTACAACATTGTTTTCTTGGCGTTCATTGTGGCATACCTTTTGCGTCTGGCGCTTTGCTGGCAAAGTTATAAATGTCACGCAAAGCTACAAAGTTTTATCTGGCATCAGCTTTAGAGAACATTTCAAGAATTGTGCTGCTGAATAGCTTAGTCGGTCTCAAGACGGTGTGGCAAACAGACGCACAGTTTAAGCCGGGCGCGTGTGAGATAGATATGTACATAAGTAACTTGCGTATGACGTGCGTGCTGGACTTTAGCAAGTTCGACTTTGAACGGCGACTACAATAAAAAAACGTGTTCCTCCATGTGAAGTGACATAATAATTGATGCGCTAACTTTTTGGCTAAAAAATCACTGCTATTTGCATAAAATATTTGCTAAAAGCAAACAAATAAAAAAAAATGTGCAAATGAAAGAAAATTGATTTGAAGTGATATTTACATATTTATTTTTGGTTTTTCTTTTTCTTTTTGTCGGCGGCATTCACAACCTTGACTTTGACATTGTGTACAAGTAAAAAGAAAAGTGGAAAAAAAAATCATAAGAAAAATAACAAAATATTAGCCATAAAAGAAGCAGTGCAAGTAAAAGGAGAAATGCGTCTTGGTGGTTTGCTACGATTTCTTTCTAGCTGTTTCGTGTTAATCATTTTGTATGCATACGTTGGTAGGCATGTGCGTAAGTGTGCGTGTATCCTTGTACTGTGCGAAGTTTAACACACACAATCTTCGCTGTTCGCCCCCCCAGTTTTATGGTCAAACTTACAAACTTTACTTCGTTTATTGATTTTCACACAGCAATTTATCGCTTGGTTTTTTTAGGAAAAAACATTTTGCAAAATTTTGTTTTGTTATTACTTTTGTAGGGCTAGAGTGTTCCAGTTTAGTTTGAAAAGCATTTTATTGTATTTTTATTAGCTCTCCAACTCAGTGAAATTATAAAATGCAAAAAAAAAAATTATTCGAATATTCAAACTTCAATCAATGTATGTACATTAGGGTGCGCTTTATTTTTCAACTTTGACCCATAAAGCGCTCGATAGGTTAATTGGAATGGGCGTGTGTAACTTAAGCGCTCTTTAGCGTCTTGCCGTTATCCGATTTTAAAAACGCACTAAAAACACTTTTTTATAGCAAAACTAACATATTTAAGGGATGTCTTGCTTTGTAATTTACATAAAAATTGTATCCATATAAACAAAGCGCGCATTAATGTACAATGCAAATGCATGCACATTAGACCGTAACACCTTACTAGTAAACAAAAAAAAATTCGCCATACACACCTGAGACTAAAAAAAATAAAACAATTTATTTTTTTGGCCAAAACTTTTAGAAAAATTTCGGTGACACCTGCACTCGTAAATAAAATTTTTTTTAGTTAGTGCTACTAGAATAATCGAAATACATACTTCCTTAGCAAAAGTTTAATCATTTTTGGTGAGCTTAAATTTACTGACGTTAGGGTGCTAGAACGCGGTACTTGAGATCAATAAACTTTGAGAAAAAAAGAAAATTACACCTCAGTGGAGAACTACCGGGGCATAGCTAAGCTTTCTGCAATTCCTAAATTATTTGAAGCAATTATAACAAATCGGTTGACGCATTCTATCACTTCAAGCATTTCATACAGTCAACATGGATTTTGCAAGGGCAAATCAACTTCTACAAATTTACTTGAATTAACATCCTATATCTCAAAAGCATTTAGTGAGAGCAAAACTGTTGATGTTATATATACTGATTTCAGTAAAGCATTTGACAAAGTGTGCCACTCGTTGCTCATCTATAAACTTGATCTTCTTGGTCTTCCACCTAATTTTCTACGTTGGATCTCTTCATACCTCTATGATAGATCACAAAGGGTATTGTTTAAAAATACTATCTCTGACGTCATTGATGTTACTTCAGGAGTCCCTCAGGGTAGCCACCTAGGCCCGATTCTGTTCTTGCTTTTTATAAACGATATTTCTACAGATATAAAATTCTCCAAAATTTTAATGTATGCAGATGATGTAAAACTTTATAAATCGTACGTTTCAATTGAAGAAAGGTCTTTGCTACAATCAGACTTAAACAGCATGGCTTACTGGTGTAAAGTAAATCTTATGCCTCTAAATCTTAAGAAATGTAAAGTAATGTGCTTCTCGCGAAGAGCTGTTCTGCCAGTTTCTTATATAATAGGTAACCATAACCTGGAACAGGTATACAATTTTGTGGACCTTGGTATCACAATGGATCCTAAGCTTAATTTTAATCTTCACATTAATGTGACAGTCAACAAGGCTAAAGGTGTACTTGCATTTGTGAAACGATGGTCAAAAGAATTTAGTGACCCTTATATCACTAAAACCCTGTTTACAACATTAGTTAGGCCGATTCTGGAATACGGCTCGGTGGTTTGGAATCCAAGGTATCAAATTTACTCAGACAAGATAGAATCAATTCAAAAACAATTCCTACTTTTTGCTTTAAGAAATTTCCGATGGGATTCTCAATATAGTCTTCCACCTTATACGAGTCGCTTAAAACTTATTAACCTTCCTACACTTGCCAGTCGCAGGGAAATGCTTGGTATAATTTTTATGGTTAAATTACTGACAGGCTCAATTTCAAGTCCGTCTCTTCTGGCTGATGTAAGCTTTAATGTTCCCTCACGCGTATCAAGACACTTTTGTCCCATATTTCTGAAAGCTTGTAAAACCAATTTTGAATTGCACGACCCACTCCGTTGCTTATGCCAGGATTTTAACTCTCATTCCAGCACGTTTGATATATCAGATCCGCTTTTCAGCATTAAGAAAGCGATACTCTCCTCTCTCAATAAGTGAATTATTGACATAAATACATAAAATCAGCTGATGAATTTAGTTCTGTAGCTGAACAGTTTTAGATCTCGACACTTAACAAACTCCTGCCTATCGTGACTCGGCACAAAAATTTAAAATATTGGTTCCGTACGTCATGCGGACTGCGCCCCTCGTGCGGATGGGCGGGAATGGAGGGTAAAAACCGTTGGGATATTATTATTATAAAAACACAAAAACATCGATACTTCGTACTTTAAGGTCCGACTGTAAGTTGCGAAGATATGTATAACGAAACATTTAAAAAGACCAAAAAAATTAAATTTTTCTAAATTGTCTGGCAAAAAATGTTTTAGGCTCCGTTTTGTACGGCGAACTATATTTTTCTGTTCCGGTCTAATACACATATGTACATACATATATACATATGTGTGAAGTCTTGATATATGTACATACATACATAAACACAATTATGCGTATACGATTATTTAAATATCTGCTGAACTTTATTGGCCTTCTTAAATATCTTAAGCCTTTAGTAAGCCCACAAAAGCTTAAAGCAATCTTGAGTAAACGCAAGTGTGTGTGCAAGTTTTGCTTACACTTCTCTCAAAATTCTATTCATGTTTTATTGAGATATTTTTGTCTATTTACAAACTCTTGAAGATTTGCATTTATGTGTACTTATGCACATCTACTACATACATATATATGTACATAAGCAGCTTGCATGCGTTAAGTAGACAAACATTGATAAATAATATTTACATGAACTTGAAAGCTTTACACCAACTGTTCTCTGATACATTCTTTTTTTATGTATGTAAATATTTGTAGTTATATTTTTTGTTGCTTCAGTTTACAATATCACACGTTGCATACTATAGAGATGTAACTCAAAATTTACGTTTTTGGAGATTTTATCATACAATTAATAAACTTGTTAAGTAAAATGGTACGTTCAGCGTAACAGATGACTAAATTTCCCAAAGAATTGCGAAGATAAGTGTATTTCCATTTGTATTTTGGTATACCAACTGAGTTGCCTTTTCCCTTAAAATTGAAATTTTTAAATAATTCTGTATATTATTAAACGTGCGATATGACCTAAGGCAACTCAAAAATAACTGGCACAGCTCTCTTATTGCATTTTAAACGAATTTCTGCCTGAATTAAAGAAAATATTTGCCAAAATATTTATGTAGTTTATTTTTGATTTATTTACCCAAAAAAAAAACTTAAATATTTTTTATAATATAATTGCCAACAACGCCAACATTCAACAGCAAACATTTTTGCTGGAATATAAGTTCGTTTTTTAACCGACTTCAGAAAAAGGTTCAGAGGGTATCAATTCGTCGGAACATATATATATCGTTGCCTTAATATAGAAAGGCCCTATCTCACATCGTCGCTGAAATACACAAAGCCGTAACTAACTAAAATCTTTTATTGCATAAAACGATTTGGGGCCATATAATGCGATCAAATGCATCATAATCAATTAAAACGTAAATTTTCGATTTTTAGTTAGTTACGGCTTTTTGTATATCAGCGACGATGTCAGATAGGGCCTTTCTATATTAAGGCAGCGATATATATATACCGATTTCTATAATTTGTTTTAAAGGCAAGGTGGTCCCATACTAATTTGGTTTAGATCCGATCATTGCATCATGCAGATATTAACGGTACTCTTAAATTTTTATATGAGAATTAAAATCGTTTTTGGTTTGGTTTTTGCTTAAAAATGACTTGTTTCTCTAAAATTTTCCGTTGTTGGTTTACAGTGCGTATGCGTAATTTCACGTAAATACAGCTTGTATGGAGGTGTGATACAGCAGACGGATTCATTCAGTTTACTTCTTCTATTTAAACTTTGTAAATACCTCTATGTACATATATATTTATGTATCTAGGGGCGTGTGTGAATCGGTGACAAAGTTCTATGGGGAAAGCTGTTGAATAATATTTTTACTATGATGAGACAGTTTTGCCAATCTGCTATGTGAAATGAAATCTTTTTTGACAGCAGTAAATTTTTGATAACCGCAGATGTATGTGGAATAAAATATTACATATTGAAGAGAAATTAATATTTTAAGAAAACCTTTGCCATCGTTGATTGCATTTCATCAATTTAAACTTTTATTTAACGAAAAATTACACACATCAACAATCCTTGCGATTGTCAAAATTTTTTATGCATTTGTCGAAAATTTCACTAGCTTCATGAGCTACAGAAATTTTAATCACCTCATAGTTGTCAAAAATTTACTCTCTGCGAACTTTGTTACCGATTCACACACGCTCTAGGTATGTAAATATTTTTCAATAACTTATAAGCAATAAAACATTCTGTTTAAATTGTGGTGTATAAAAATTTGTGTTTGCTAAAATTTCAAATGGAAAATAATAAAGCAAATCTGATCTTGAAATTATACACTTTGTTCGAGCCTTGCAAAGGCGGTGCAGAAGCAGAAAAAAAGTTTCCTCCGTTTTAGCCTCTCCAAGGCTTCCTGCGTGGCAATCGGGGTTGTCATTTATGCCGATCACAGGCTGACGTCACTTAGTGTAAACACTGGCTTTACACATGCATAACGTAGAAAAAGCAACAACGGTTTATGTGGCGAACTTAGCTCAGTGGGTAGACTACTGGCTTAGGCGGCTGGGGTCGTTGGATCGAATCCCAGTTGAAGAAGTCTGAGGAGGAGATGTGGTGATCTCCAAAATAGCAGCTCTAAATTCTACCAAAATGTAAATTGTTGTTTTTTCCCGCAAAAACGTTCTTTAAAAACGGCCTCAAGCTCAATAAAGTTGTTGAATATAATTTTTATAAGGCCATAAATAATAGAAACGAATTTTCAATAAATATCTCTTTCAGTGTTCAGCTGCTCTCGATTCAGTGCACATCCGCCGACTTCAGCGTTACGTTAAGGTAACACGGCAAACTAAGGGAAGGAACATGAACTCGCTTAAGTGGCATCACAATAGACCTAAGTATGCCTCTCTGCCGGAATGTTCGGAACCTAACCCAACCTAGTGTATACCACATTGAATATTATCTTTCGATAGACTATTCGCACCCAATCGATGGCCTGGCCTGTGAATTCTCTTCAAATGTTTCGCTTACAAAACAACTGAGCCCAC
>NW_016171899.1:7207-13779 GCF_001687245.7 Rhagoletis zephyria | reverse complement strand
GGTCAATAACTATTACACTTAATAGAACTTTTTTGCTGTTTTTGTCAGACTCNGTCTTTCGTTCATGTAACTATCCTGCCAAAATGTTAGACAGGGTGTTTAAAGTGATGTAAAAAAGGCAAAAGTTATTAAAATAAAGTAAAAAAATTGGCAAAATATGCATTTAGATAAATGGATTCCTGCATTTATATGCCATTTTAGTATTTTAAAGCGTTTTGGTCAATAACTATTACACTTAATAGAACTTTTTTGCTGTTTTTGTCAGACTCTGTTTAAAGTTTTTTTATAGATATTAGTGTAACCCTGTAGCAAATAAAATCAGGTGATCTCAGCTGTGGGGCATATCTGCAAAACATCTGATTCTTTTTCACTTGTAAGTATGCACAATGTTCACTACTTAAATTAACAAATCTAAATATATGTGTTTTTACGTTTAATATGGTTTACATTTAACTAAATTATCTCATTACAGATATTCTTTAAATCACTTCGACTTGTAAACAATATCAAAAATTAGTATTATCAAAATAGAAAATACAATTACGTTAAGTTTTATTAATAATGTGAAGAGAATCTTTAATATTTCATACATTCGGTGCTACATATTTTCTCCACATTAAATTGCTGAGCAACACCCCTAATTGCCGAAAAAGCGTTGTTTGCATCCCTAAGTCATTTATGGGGACCAAATTTGGCGAAAAAACAGCTCAGTTTGTTCACTGGATATACTGAGCTTTATTTTCTGACATTCGGCTGCCGTATAGTAAAATTATAAAGGTAATTTTTCAAATAAAGGTCTGATTATGCATACTTCGCATAACTTCGCACAACCATTTGTACCAGTGCACATTAGGTCAAATGATACATTTGGCTGTGCGAAAGTTCAATTTCGTAAAGGCAGTTTTACATTATTCTTTGTTGCCATTCTGTAGAGAATACTCCAAAATAACAGAAACTTTACTTAGTTTTTGTAAAATAAAAAACACCGTTATACACCAATAAACCAAAGTTACACTTTCAAAACGTTATTGATACGTTGTTTGCGCAGCCGGTTTATTTTGTAAATTTCAAGTGCGTTGTTTTTGTAAAGTTCGATTAACTAAAAGAAAATTTTAAATGGGACACAAAACTATATCTAAGTGAGAACCTATGTCCCTATTTAAAAAAGTGACTTTTTACCATTTGTTTGCAAAAAACTGACTTATTTGCATAACCTCAAAAATTTTCTGCTTTATTTCCATTTATGATTTTATGTAAGCTTTTACAATTTTGTTAACTTTCGGCAAACAAAATGGAATCGGAAATGGATAAATTAAGATGTAATGAGTTCAATATATTTTACTTAACTTGCCGTTTTTAGCCGTTTTCGAGAAAAACGGTTTTTTCTGGGCTATCATGCTATCACTGAAGTTTGGCTGATTGGATGTTCGAAAAAAGAAAAGCCTTTTTCGGTTGTCAACCATGTTTGGAAAAAATATTTGGTGCTGCTAATATTTGCTTTTAGGAGAAAAAACGCGTATTTTTTGCAATTATTTGTCAAATAAATATGAAAATTATGGGAAACAATTTGGAAAGGATGCTAAAATATTTAGATCTGAAAACATAGCGTTTCTTGCTGATGAAGTTCCTTTCGAAATTAAAAAGCCAACTGTGTCGACCATCAGCCGGATTCTAACTTTCGCTATCGCTAAAGTGCTAAAATAGGATAGCCAACTTTTTTCCGAATTTACAGCTATCTCCAACATTTTTTGGTGATAAATAATCCATTTTAATGGTGATAAATAGTGAAAATGGAAGTATGAGATAGCAAAAAAAAAAAATAGCAGCCTCAGTTTGGATTACATTTCATCTCCTGTAGCGTAGCCGAGGCTATGTTACAAATACACTAGCGCCTTCGCAAAAAGGCAAATCCTTGAGAGAACTCACGGACTGAAATTTCGATTTCGATTTTTTACTCAAAGTGAATAGAGCTTTGAACATTCTTTTAACAAATTAGTTTCATGAACATTCGTATTCTTTTAGGAAGTTACCAGCGGTTTTTGGTAAATGTGTCACAAAGCAGCATTTGTATTGTGAATATAAATAGATAATATCGGTGGAGAATTTGGAAATACTGAAACCTCAAGTGAAAATGAAGTGTTTTAGGAAGGCTAACTGCTTTAGGAATCTCTCCTCAAGACATATCTGCGAGACATGTAGTAAATATTTTAATTTTTTTAATTTAGGAATTTCGATAATGCCATAACTAATCGCTAGAAGAAACCATTTATGTACGTGTGACCATACTTATTTTATTATGTAGCTTATATTAAAGGGGAGGGGGCTGAGTATGGTAAGAAAATAACTTGTGTCAAAACCAAGCTAATTGGACAATGTTTTTGAGTACTACCTAAAACATATACTCATCATTTGATCATACAAAAAAGCAGTAAAGTCTGTTTTATGAAAGCCAAGTCTGTTTAATATTTTATTTACTGCCTTTACACTTGTTTTAACGTTTTCCATCATTTTACATTAAAAAATGCAATATTTTAGCTGCTATTAATTTCGCACAGAAAAAGTAATCATTTGACCTAATGTGCAGTGCAAAAAAAATGTAACTTAAGAAAATGTGAAGCACAATGTAAAATCGACAGCTCGCTAAGTTTTTAAAAGTTTTGTTAATTTCTGGCTAATGGAATACATACAAAATACATACGAAATTACAGTTTGAAGTTTATGCGAAGTTGTGCGAAGTATGCATAATCAGACCATAAGGCAGTGTCAAAATCTTTCTTCTCGCTCTAATTACTTCACCTGGTGTAATTCCGCCATGGTTCATGATATGCAAGCATGAACGAAAGACATCCCTACAAGAATTGTGTGATGGAAACTAACACATTCTCATTTATCTTACTAACACATTTGCAAATTTTGCGTTGGTTAAAAAGAGACGATTAAATAGTCCCATAAGTTGGAGGAAGACGGAAGCTCACATGTACACAAATGTTTACATCAGATTTTTCACACTGCCCTTTAGTATTTGATAGAAACTTGTAGGTAGCCAGTGACAGAAATCTCTATCAGTCTTGCCACTCAAATGATTTGTCAAATGATAGTCACTGTTCTTGCAGGGATGGTTCATGATCAGCGTTGCCGCTTTGGTAATTTTTAACCAAAATTGGTTATTTTTTTCTTTCTATAACAAATTTGGTAATTTGGTAATTTTTTTTTTCAATTTGGTAACTTTTTCGATTCGGTCCTACATGACACATAGGTCAATAAAGGTTCTGATTCCACATTAGGAAGTGGCCCGTAAGCGTTTCCTTTTATATAAATACCAGGTAATCCTGAAAGTTTCTCAAGGCGAAAATGTGTTCCAGCGTTCCTTGGTTAAAAGACAGGTATGATCTATAAAACTGCTTGAAAGTGGCTATCGCTATATCTACCGTATCCTTTCCCGAGAGGTTTTGGGTGGTCATACCTTTCACTGTCAGTTTGTCAGCTTTGCAGTTACCATCAATTTTCCATTGTACCCGGCAACCATACATATGAGTTTAATTCTATGTAAATATGTATATTCTCGTTCAACGGAATTTAGTGGGGGACTTCACTTTGTCTATGTGTGAGTCGAAAGCTTGTTGTTGTCGAAAGCAGTGGTCGAAACGATTATAGCCGCACATATGGTGCTAAGTTTGACAAGTTTTAACATATTAATTTTTTTTTGTAATTTAATTTTGGTTATTTTTTTATAAAAATATAGTGATTTCTTTAGCAGAACGCTTGTAAATCCAAGTTTCAAACTTTTTTCGATATTATTCTGGGTATATAATTTTATAGCCCATTGAATTCTAATAGATAATAATATAGTCCAAGTTTTAATCGCTAAAATTCACCGTTGATTTTTTATAATATAATAAAAAAGTCCAATGGTACCAAGCCGGATTTTCTCAGTGGTCAAATGACATTCCCTCTACGGGAAATTATCCTCTGTTAATCCTCTGTTGCAATGAACCGTATCCTTGACACTGAATGATCATATGCCGTCAGTTGTTTTGTGGCCTGAGCTTTGTATGGATGGAGATGTATATCCAAATGCAAAGTATACCATTATAAGACATAAGGCTGTACCATGTTCTTAAAACGACGCCACATTGGTTTCTTCGGCCATAGGTTTGAAATCTTTACCAAGCGTTTCTGGTGTTGTGGCTTTCAGCGTTAACGCAGTTATAAAAATTTTTGGTGAATGGAGCGCTGATGGCCTGAAAAGCTTGGTGTCTTCGGATATATGTACACACAAATGTATATTTGTACAGTTCTGCACATAAAATAAGTTTGGTAATTTTTTGCTGAATTTGGTAACTTTTTCCGGAAATTTTGGTAAAAAATAAAAAAAAATGTTGTGGCAACACTGTTCATGATCCCTTCCAGCCACGGCTCACCACTTTCCCCTGAAATTCAAACGGTGTACAAACACATTCACAACTTTTTAGTCATCTCACCCACACACTTACAAATTTTTTGTTCGAACTGTCAAAAAAATGTCCCTTTGTTAGAGCTACATACCCGATAAGAATTCGTACTCTAATAAGAATTCTATGCGTTAGAGCGAGCAAGTTAAAAACATCGGAGTTTTGATGACAGTATACATACTGTGAAGAAATGTCACTTTGCGAAAATTTTGAAGGTAGGAATACGTATTTAACAATTTTATTTGATCATAATGTAATTTCTTCTTTTAGATTGCAAAACAGCAGCGACTTAGTCACATTCTTAGGGCCGGTTACTCAATGTCTGGTTAACACTAATCTCCGTTTAAACATCATTATCGACGTGTTCGGCTCCATGCTTATAACATGGAGTCGGTAACGTCGATAATGATGTTTTACCGGAGATTAGTGTTAACCAGACATTGAGTAACCGGCCCTTAAGGTATATATTGAGACTTTTTATATGTTTATAAATTTTAATTGATATTTTTGTTTGTTTACAGATTCACCATCAGCACCTTCAAAGCTTGAATCTTCATCGCCAGGAGCACCATCAGAACCTTCTGCCCTCAGCTTCTTCATCGCCAGGAGCACCACCAGTACCTTCTGCCCTCAGCTCCTTAATCGCCAGGAGCACCATCAGTACCTTCCGCCCTCAGCACCTTTAACGCCAGGAGCACCTTTTGCAAAGTTGTAAGAAAACTTAATTTTTGTGAACCACCATAAATGATTTGCAACTGTTAATATATATCAAAAGAAAGGTAAACCGATTACCTCTCTTTTGAGTACAAACGCGTTAAAATCGCTTTACGTGTTTATAGAAATTTTGCAACTTTTGTAAACAGCTATATGTAAGCAGTGAAAAAGTGGTAAAATTTTGAAAAGTTATAAGAAAAGTGAATTTTTGTAAACCACTTAAAATATTTTTTAACTACTAATATATATCAAAAGAAAGGTAAATCGATTACCTTTCTTTGGATTATAATATTGTTAAAATCGATTAACTAATTTATAGAAGTTTTGCAACTTTTGAAGAAGTGAAAAAGTCGTCAAATTTTGCAAAGTTGTAACGAAACTGAATTTTTGTGAACTAGTATAAATGATTTGCAACTGTTAATATATATCAAAAAAAGGTAAATAGATTACCTTTCTTTTGATTATAATATTGTTAAAATCAATTAACTAATTTATAGAAATTTTGCACTTTTGAAAAGATCTATATGTAAGAACTGAAAAAGTCGTCAAATTTTGCAAAGTGGTAACAAAACCGATTTTTTGTGAACTAGTGTAAATGATTTGCAAATGTTAATAAATATCAAAAAAGGTAAATAGACTACCTTTCTTTTGATTATAATATTATTAAAATCGCTTAACTTTTCTATAGAAATTTTGCAACTTTTGAAAACAGCTATATGCAAAGGAGTAGTGGTAATAATAATCAATTAAGCAACCAGATATGTATGTAAAATTATCTTTATTATTAACGTTAATTATAATTTTTATTCACAATATTGATTTCTAACTATGTATATTAGGTTAACAATGCATTTTGAAAAATAAATTTTGCAAAATAACAATCAAAAAAATTTTAAGATTTTTTATTTAAAGTTCCTAAGGTTATTTTGAATTTGCTGTGAAGAAAATCCAACCCTGCGCCGGCTGAAGTGGGCAATGCTAGACAAGTGCAGCTATATGTTTTCCTTACGAAGTATCTGAATAAGTGCGACAGTGATGCAAGGCTCACACGTACAGGGGGAAACTGGTGAAAATCTGCACACCGCCCATACAAAATTCACCAGATTCTTCACCAGTTTTGAAGTGAATGAAACCCGCTGTTTCACCAGATTTTTCATTACTTTTGGCTGGCAGGGATATGCAAGTGTGTTTCGAACTCTGAAATTTAGTGTTGTGCTGAGTCGACACTTTTTTATGGCCTGTTTTTTCTTACGCGTAAAAGCACAGTTAGAGCCTTTAGCTCTAAATGCTACTCTAAGGGCCGGTTGTTCAATTGCTGGTTATCACTACCACTACACTATCGACGATTTCGACATCATGCATGTAACATGTGATCGATAAAGCAGTAGTTGTGCTTAACCGGCCCTT
>NW_016171899.1:5699-7190 GCF_001687245.7 Rhagoletis zephyria | reverse complement strand
AGGGCCGGTTGTTCAATGTCTGGTTATCACTACCACTACACTATCGACGATTTCGACATCATGCATGTAACATGTGATCGATAAAGCAGTAGTTGTGCTTAACCGGCCCTTAATGTACATTTAGGGCCGGTTGTTCAATGTCTGATTAGCACAAATCGGAGGTAGAAGCTCCGGTTAAGCACAACTACTGCTTTATCGATCACATGTTACATGCATGATGTCGAAATCGTCGATAGTGTAGTGGTAGTGATAACCAGACATTGAACAACCGGCCCTTATCCATACAAAATTCGTCACCTAAATGCAACTAAATGCAACTCCATTTTTGCATTAAGAACCTAAGGGCCGGTTGTTCAATGTCTGATTAGCAAAAATCGGAGGTAGAAGCTCCGGTTAGATTAATTAATTAAGTGAGGAAATTTTAATTGACAGCAGCGACAAATTAATACATACACAAAAAAATTTTTGGTTATGGTTAAAACAATTCAAGTTTTTTTCTTTTTCAGTAGGGTTTTTTGCACATTATCTTTTCCGTGAGAATTGATCGTAATAGATATGGATCTGAATAAGCGACTGGAACCCGGCTCTTTGTCAAAAGCATACGACTTCGAACTCCCGTAAATGTACATTTGCTAACTGGCCGTCTCCACAGGATAAAGTTTATATCTTGATACATATGTCAGAATATAATTTGCCAATGGAGACCGATCATTGCTCTTCGAGAGCAATAAATTTTATCCTGTGGAGACGGCCAGTAAATGCGATAGCATGAACGCTCTTCGAAAACATATGTTCGAAAGTGGTAAATGGTGCATTGTAAGGGCCGGTTGTTCAATGTCTGATTAGCACAAATCGGAGGTGGAAGCTCCGTTTAGATACAACGACTGCTTTATCGATCACATGTTATATGCATGAATTCGAAATCGTCGATAATGATGTTTAACCGGCAAGTAGTGATAACCATGATAAAAATATAGTAAGGTAGAACCGCTGAGAATCACTTTTAAAATTCTTGACGTTTCCAAACAATTTAATTTTTAAATTTACTCACAAACTCACACACACATTTTCATTTTCAATCTCAAGCAACAACAATTTCGAACAATTTCAATTTTTTATTTTCACTTTTATATGATTTTAAAATGTTGGCAAACTTCAAAAAAAAATCATGGCCGACAAATTGAGAGAACGGTTTCTTCCAAAATTTCCACGATTCGAACATGGTTTAATGAGAAGAAGTGGCAACATTGCTTTTTCGAGTATACAGTCGCTAGCTGCGTTTCAGTGATCGCCGCTCGAGATTTCATTTAATATTTTACATTATTTGGATAAAGAAAAGTTACGCAAATTAAACATCGATATGATGCTGATAGAAATCTGGATTAATTTGTGATCAACTCTGTTTGTTTTGTTTCCTAATTAAGTGTGGAAATTATAATTGACAGCACCGACAAATGAATATATACACAAACAAATGTTTGGTTATGGTTA
>NW_016171899.1:0-5674 GCF_001687245.7 Rhagoletis zephyria | reverse complement strand
CTACCTTGCTATGTTTTTATCATGGTGATAACCAGACATTGAACAACCGGCCCTAAAGGCTCTGTTATGCGTACTTGGCATTGCATGCACTGCTATACCATTTTTACGTAGAAATCAAAAACCAACAGACTTCTGCTCCGTTATGCATACTTGGCATGGCTTGAGAGCTGTCACATAAGAAATCTGTTAAATGAGCCTCGCGTGTAATCGGTTATCGAACGCACAGCACTACATACGTAGAAAGCTGAAATTAGTCAAGAACGTAAACCTACCGGTACGTAAACCCGAGTCAGCTGACACGATCTGTCTAAAGGCTCTGTTATGCATACTTGGCATTGCATGCACTGCTATACCATTTTTACGTAGAAATCAAAAACCAACAGACTTCTACGTATGTAGTGCTGTGCGTTCGATAACCGATTACACGCGAGACTCATTTAACAGATTTCTTATGTGACAGCTCTCAAGCCATGCCAAGTATGCATAACGGAGCCTTTACCAGAGCGCCATGTAAATGAAAACTCAACACCGCAGAATTTTTATGTAGTTGAAGCCCGTAGCGCAGAAATCTGCGGAATTTAGATTTTTCCGTGTCAGCTGATTTCTTCCTTCTATAGATGGTTGCCACTTCGTCAGTTTCGCAAATGGTAAAAAAGGTATAATTTCCTATTCAAAATACGTTTAAAATATTTGAAATTTACTATTGAATAAAGTTTTTTGTTGAAAACTAAGTAGTTTATATTTAGCTACGATCTATTATAGCACGAAAAATTGTAGTTGAAAAGGTAAGTTTATGAAAAGGCATTGATGAGTGGCAACACTATAGTAAGCAACACTGAGGGCTCCAGTAATCGACAAAATTCTGCGTATACAAACTGCGTTTAAGTATACGTTCTGGTTCTTGACTAATTTCAGCTGAAGTCTGTTGGTTTTTGATTTCTACGTAAAAATGGTATAGCAGTGCATGCAATGCCAAGTACGCATAACAGAGCCTTTAGATCTATGAAGGTGGAAACTGATACAATAGTACTGTTAACTGTTGCGGTAAGGTCAAGAAGGCGATGACAGTGTTGTTTGCGACGGTAATATTTCCGATGTGTGGTTTCCCCATTGTTCAGTACAAATTGATCAACTTTTGAGAAAACATCGTCTTATTCGTATTTGTGAAGCATATTCATAGTCGAAATAAAGTCTATGCAGCTTTTTAACAGAAGTTCTGTTGAAAATGATGTCAAAAAGCTGCGCCTAATTTTAGTGTATATTATGGCGAAGGCTTAGCTGTTAAGTGTTATATCGGTAAACTCGATCGCGTTACGACATGTTATGCAGCATATACGATGTGGTATAGCATCGTTACAACCGCCCAATTATGAGATTGATGGGTACCAAAAGATTTCCGTACCAAAAACTTTCTGAAGTATTGGGTACCGCATGAACCAAAAAGACAAGATCACGCGGGCAGGAGACTAGCCCGTTATGAGCTGTTTTTGCTTACGCGTAAAAGCACATTTAGCGCATTTAACTCTAAATGCTACTCTAAATGTACATTTATCCATACAAAATTCGTCACCTAAATGCAACTCCATTTTTGCATTAAGAATCTAAATGCTAAAAGCAACCCTGTGATCTTCCAAAATTTCCACGATTCGAACATGGTTTAATGAGAAGAAGTGGCAACATTGCTTTTTCGAGTATACAGTCGCTAGCTGCGTTTCAGTGATCGCCGCTCGAGATTTCATTTAATATTTTACATTATTTGGATAAAGAAAAGTTACGCAAATTAAACATCGATATGATGCTGATAGAAATCTGGATTAATTTGTGATCAACTCTGTTTGTTTTGTTTCCTAATTAAGTGTGGAAATTATAATTGACAGCACCGACAAATGAATATATACACAAACAAATGTTTGGTTATGGTTAAAACAATTCGAGTTTTTGTATTGAATTTTCGGTTTAGAATTTATTTTTTCCTTTTCAGTAGGGATTTTTGGACATTATCTTTTCCGTGAGAATTTATCGTAATAGATACGGATCTGAATAAGCTACTGGAACACGGCTGTTTGTCAAAAGCATACGATTTCGAACTCGCGTAAATGGACATTTGCTAAATGCGATAGCATGAACGCTCTTCGAAAACATATGTTCGAAAGTGCTAAATGTTTCATTTTAAATGCAGCAAAAACGCTGCATTAGAATCGCATTTAGGAAAAAAGTTGACCGATTTTGACATTAGCCGTTTGTTTACAATTCTTCGTTGTTTACAACTTGGTGGTGGCTTTTTACTGCAATTTTCTTCATTTTCGCTTGTGACAACGTGTGTACACATAAGATAAAGAATAATTTAACACAACGGCATGGTTTATAGAAGAATTTGCATAATAAAAATGATTTTTCATGCGTTCAACAATTTCGCGATTTTCTCCGTTCTCTTCGTTGTTTACTTCTTACAACAAAGATGGCGTCGAGATTTCGGCAGCTAGAAAATAACTTTTTTCGTTCTTTCCTTCCCACGTGATGTTGTGCCTTTCGTTCATGTGGGTACCGAGTATTGGAAAACGACAATTTAGCACTTCACTACTGAAATTTGTTTTCGAATAATATACACTGGAAACGCATGTTGGAATACTCGTACGCCGGCCATATTGTTATTGTGTGTATCAAAGAAAATACTCTAGACACGTGTTTAAAATTGCGTATTTTTTTGAAGATTAAATAAAGGTTTATAAAACACATACAACCATTCTAAAGTGTATTAATTAGAGCCTTTTATTAGCTTCGAGGAGCTTAACATAATCGATTTTATTGTGTTTAACAAGGTAAGCGCGTAGCAAGCAGAAAAGACATAACCTAGTCGTCTGGATCTTGTAAACTTTAAAGTGTACATATCTATGAATTTCGTAAACCTTTTCGAATGGCTTCTCAATGCATTCAAGTAATATTCTAGGTTTAGAACATTTGAAATGAAGATGGTCTTGTGCAACATAATCAATATTAGGTAAATCGCGTCCGAAATCAACACCGACTACAAAACGTGAAAAAAGGTTATTGTTCGTAGAGACGGGGGGGCGGGGTTGACTAAATGTAGTTGCTACTACATAATGGCTTCGGTGATGGGAAATAAACCATGATGCTAGGTAATGAAAGCAATGATGTAAAAATGAATTTAATTTCTACAAGCAGGGTGAAAAAAATATGCATGCCCTGGTTGAAATAAAAATGTATTCGCTTTTGAATAGCTGAAGTTTATTTATATATATACAAACTTGGTGAGGATGTTGGGGGAGGCCTCCTCAACATGAATTGTTCACTCTCACAATATAATTGCTAATAGTATTTTAGCAATTTGTTGTTAAATAATGTCCACTATCACCCCCTAATTTTTTTAAAATATGCCACTTATCACTTATATTTTGTGTTACATGTTATATTTTCAATGCTCACATGCGTATTTTATGCTTTTATTATATATAATTCACCAATTAATTAAGTAAAACGCGTTTATAAACTTGTGTTCACGTTTTACCACTTTTCACAAACAAACAGAAATAACAATGGCCGACAGTAAGAGCAAATATGTGCTGCCATACGTTTTAAAAGTAAATACGCCACTATTAAAGGATTTTATTAAAACGCGGCCAACACAAAAAGGAGTTGTGCGTAAAATCGTCATATCGCGCGATTTTATATAAAACACCCAGTAACCATATATTAATATAGTTCCATATATATCGAAAATTTTTAATAAAAAATCGCGCGATTTTTTATTAAAAATTTTCGCCTGCGGCGCTTTATATTCTAAAAATCGATACTTCCATAAATAATGAACATTTTTAATTAAAAATCGCGCGATTTTTTATTAAAAATTTTCGCCTGCGGCGCTTTATATTCTAAAAATCGATACTTCCATAAATAATGAAAATTTTTAATTAAAAATCGCGCGATTTTTTATTAAAAATTTTCGCCTGCGGCGCTTTATATTCTAAAACTCGATACTTCGATAAATTATGCAACTTTTTAATCAAAAATCGACCAATAAATAATTAAATTTTTTTATTAAATATCGCGCGATCATTATCTGCATTTTTTTATTGCTTCCGTTTTGTGTTTTTGAGGCATTTTTTCATATGTATGGCAGCACTGACATTTCACTTCAATAAACAATTCGAGTTTTTGTATTGAATTTTCGGTTTAGAATTTATTTTTTCCTTTTCAGTAGGGATTTTTGGACATTATCTTTTCCGTGAGAATTTATCGTAATAGATACGGATCTGAATAAGCTACTGGAACACGGCTGTTTGTCAAAAGCATACGATTTCGAACTCGCGTAAATGGACATTTGCTAAATGCGATAGCATGAACGCTCTTCGAAAACATATGTTCGAAAGTGCTAAATGTTTCATTTTAAATGCAGCAAAAACGCTGCATTAGAATCGCATTTAGGAAAAAAGTTGACCGATTTTGACATTAGCCGTTTGTTTACAATTCTTCGTTGTTTACAACTTGGTGGTGGCTTTTTACTGCAATTTTCTTCATTTTCGCTTGTGACAACGTGTGTACACATAAGATAAAGAATAATTTAACACAACGGCATGGTTTATAGAAGAATTTGCATAATAAAAATGATTTTTCATGCGTTCAACAATTTCGCGATTTTCTCCGTTCTCTTCGTTGTTTACTTCTTACAACAAAGATGGCGTCGAGATTTCGGCAGCTAGAAAATAACTTTTTTCGTTCTTTCCTTCCCACGTGATGTTGTGCCTTTCGTTCATGTGGGTACCGAGTATTGGAAAACGACAATTTAGCACTTCACTACTGAAATTTGTTTTCGAATAATATACACTGGAAACGCATGTTGGAATACTCGTACGCCGGCCATATTGTTATTGTGTGTATCAAAGAAAATACTCTAGACACGTGTTTAAAATTGCGTATTTTTTTGAAGATTAAATAAAGGTTTATAAAACACATACAACCATTCTAAAGTGTATTAATTAGAGCCTTTTATTAGCTTCGAGGAGCTTAACATAATCGATTTTATTGTGTTTAACAAGGTAAGCGCGTAGCAAGCAGAAAAGACATAACCTAGTCGTCTGGATCTTGTAAACTTTAAAGTGTACATATCTATGAATTTCGTAAACCTTTTCGAATGGCTTCTCAATGCATTCAAGTAATATTCTAGGTTTAGAACATTTGAAATGAAGATGGTCTTGTGCAACATAATCAATATTAGGTAAATCGCGTCCGAAATCAACACCGACTACAAAACGTGAAAAAAGGTTATTGTTCGCAGAGACGGGGGGGCGGGGTTGACTAAATGTAGTTGCTACTACATAATGGCTTCGGTGATGGGAAATAAACCATGATGCTAGGTAATGAAAGCAATGATGTAAAAATGAATTTAATTTCTACAAGCAGGGTGAAAAAAATATGCATGCCCTGGTTGAAATAAAAATGTATTCGCTTTTGAATAGCTGAAGTTTATTTATATATATACAAACTTAGTGCATAGCGATACAAACGGAATCACATAAGAGCTCTGTTTTCGTATTGTCCAGTAAGAAATAAAAGCTCGCAGGTAACCAAAGTTTTGGTAATTCTCTAGGGTGGGGTAACAACCCCTAAAAAAGGTGCGGAAAAGTCGGGAGGGGTACCAAACGACGCGTTTCGGCCC
>NW_016171898.1:0-13779 GCF_001687245.7 Rhagoletis zephyria | reverse complement strand
TGACTGATTTTTATTTATGACTTTTATAAATAAAAGTCTTCGTTAACTGCTATCTAAGACATATAATTTAAAAATCAAAAATAACTGTTATTTTCAGATTGTTTAGATAAAAATCAAAAATAATTGCTATTTTCGATTTATAAAACGAAAGTCAGAAATAACGGTTATTTCAAGAGTAATTAAATAAAATTAAAAAAATAATTGTTAAAGAGCAATTTTTTTAATGAAAGTTGTAACTGTTACGGTCCCTATTTTTTCACTTATTCTCTCTCTTCTGCTTGATCCATTCCTGCCTTTGTTCAGGTTTTGCTAAATCTAGCGCCAAATTTTTTTTTATTGAAAATTTGTTAAAATCAGCCTCTGCTGGTTCTATAGACCACGCATCCGTATGTTTAATGAATGCAATGACTACACATACCAACAGATGTGACCATGATTCCCATAGTTGTGTGCCATTGCCTTGTGGCTGTGATTTTTTTGTGCGTTTTTGTTTCGACTTCGTTTATTTTGGCACTTATTGAATAACTACTTTGTTGGCACTCATTTTAATTAATTTTCCTCATATCAAATAGATATTGTTTACCTTTCGTTTCCGTCCACATACTCGAATACACATGTATCCACATATGTATGTGCCGTTTATTTCTGTGTACAAGTGGTTTTGAGGTGCTGGTTTTCCAATATAGAGTACATTTTCCCATAGCAAAAATATTAAAACTTTTCAGTGGTGTGTATTTGATTCTCCGAAAATTTTACGTGCATACTAGTTGGTAGATATTTGTCAGTACAATTACGAATATTTCTGAAATTTGGTTTTATTTGTGTCTGCTTTTGTGGTTCCTGCAATGAATTTCAAAATTAAAAAGTTACTAAAATACAGTCTTAAAAAAACTGAGATTTATTTCAGAGCAAAATGAGTGACAAGATTAATCAATACACACAAGTATATTTGTTCTCCTGTAAAGCACGAATATTCGGCCCTGGTATATATAACCAGAATTTACATACATATTTATAGGACATTTTTTTAGGGGAGTTGCCACCTTTTTCAAAAGTTAAAACCATTTAATAAATAAGTTAAATAAAATATTACAAAAATGTAGATGTTCAACGGTAGGTTTTCCAAAATAATTTATTTCGAAAATTTTTAAGGGGTTGCCACCCGTTAAAAAGTTTAAATCGTTTAATTATTATGTTAAGTAAGATTTCACAACAATATCGGTGCCAAACGAAAGGGGTCTTAAAATGATTTCTTTTGAAAATATTCCTTTAAAGGGTTGCCACCTGTTAAAAAGTTTAACAAATTAAGCGGAATATTTTATTATGGGTATAAAACATGTGAGGTTTAAGAAATCTTTATTGCAAAAATATTTTTAAAGGCGCTGCCACCTGTTTAGGAACTCAAAATCAATTTAATTCGCAAGTTAAATAATTTTTTTTTTTTAAGGGCATTTAACGAGAAGGAGTTTAAGAAAGCTGTATGTATTCTGAAAATATTTTTGACGAGGGTTGCCACCAAGGTAGGAATTTAAAATCAATTTAAATGTGAAAGTTTGTGAGTGAGTGTGTGAGTCTGTTCAAAGCTCTCTCTGTGAATCAAATTTGGCATACAGATAGCATACTCTTTGTCTTTTGCTATAATTCTGTACAAGAAATTTTTTTGTATTGCAGATTGTCTTCGGTATAAGCTCCAACGCAGCCCTTCTGTGGCGCGTCAAAGAGATTGTCTTACCCAGAGATTTAAAATCGCTCTTGTAGAGCCACTAAGCGAGCGCTTAAGCTAAGGCGGTAGGGTCTTTCACTGGATACCTATTAGGACACTGCAAGCTGCGTTACTATCTTTGTACACTGGGACTTCATAATGCTTTACGGGTTGGCGCAGTAAATTTCACACATAAACCCAGGAAGGAGGGAAGAGCTTTATTTTTATATTGTTAAGTGGCTAAGAGCGTGTATTTTCTCTGTAAGCAAAGTATTCGGTGGTTAAAACTTTTAACTTTTTTAACTTAAAAGGTGTAGATTAAAAAAAGAGAGAAATGTGAAAACACACCAATTTTGGTGTCTCCAACACGATACTGAGCCATTCTAATTTTCTCAAAATTCATAGAATACAGAAATGTCGAATTTAACAATATTTAAGGTTTACTTTATACAGGGTGGTTTAATAAGAAACGGTGTTGACGACGGACGGTCGGTTATGTTGACCGAAAAAATCACTGAATGCCCGAAACGCACTTCTTGCAGAACGACCATTTTCATAAAACGCTTGGATCACTTTTACTGTTCAACTGAGTATCTCTCCATGACTAAGCTTGCCAAAGCCAGTAGTACCAAACCTGAGCATATCACAAAAAATTGCTGTCAAAGATCTGCATCACCCTTGAATCACCGTAAGGTATGAACCAAAATTTTCGTACCTTTTTTCAGTTTTTTTTTGGGATTGTTCAATATTTTTAGGTAACTTTTAGCGTTTTTGGAAAATCTTGGAAATTTTTCGGAGTATTTATGTTTATATTTCAAGCTGTTCCGAGATCTTCCGGATGGTTTTTCGTGATATATTGAACTTTTCTGGATTTCCGCGGCACTTTTCTTCGCTGTTCGACACTTTTCGTCTTTCTACGGAATTTTCCAGCCAAAAGTCAAATCTCAATCTTAGCTTTGCTTCCTATAAATACCTAAAATGGAGAAGCAAAAATTATTTGTTATTTTCTGATAGATATTTTCTATTCAAAGTAGTAAGACATGTTACTTAAATTATTATTTTTGAACTGGTTTGTTTGACATGCATATACTAGGCGTCAATTGAAAGTGCACACCTTTTTTTTAAATAATGTTCATACTTATTTTCATGAACAATATTTTTTTTATTAATTCACGGTTCGACAAAATTTGGTCGTATTTTATCTCAAAAAACGGTGCCGACCTCATATAGCTTTTTTAATGCTGATTTGAAGTGCATTTACAAAATTTTTCCAACTCGTCCAGTTATGGAGCAAAAAACTTTTGAAGTGTCGAAAAATTTGTTCATGAAATCACTTTGTTTTTAAAATAATTTCATAGATTGAGGTTTTCGTAACTGTGGGACGACAAGTGCATGCTATTGAAGAACTGTGTTTATATTTTTATTTTTCACTATCAAATCCATCCGACAAATTGGATTTTCATTAATACGTGGTTTTTTTCTTCGAAAAAAAAAACTAAGTCCAAATTCCATTTAAAAGAAATTTTTGAAGTTTGCCATTTTTCGGCACCTCATTAGCTTTTTCTCAAACAATTTGTAAATGCACTTCAAATCAGCATAAGAAAAATCTTGGTTCCGTTTTTTGAGAGAAAAAACCGGCAAAATTTTGTTGAACCGTGTTATTTATGAAAATATAGTTCATTCCATAATATAAATCAAAGCTTAAAACTTTTTTGAAAGCTTACAAAGTTTCTAAAAATTTTCATCAAAATGTTCCACTTTTTATTCAGAATTTCTAGAAAATGCAGTTTTGCAGCCCATTCAATTTTAGTCGAATGAAGTGCAAGTTTCAGATAGCTATAAAATTCCGTTGATTTTTTGATTTATTTATTTTTTTGGCGACAGATTTTTGCATTTTTTTCTATATAATCATGACTTTCTTATAAAATAAAATGCGGGAGAACGTTAGCAACAAAATTTCAAAAAATCAACGTCAGTTTTTGTAAATTGTACTTTTTATAAAAAAAAGCAAAAGCAGCCTAAAAAAAATTTCAAAAATCAACGCTAAATTTGAATTTGCTGCAAAACTGCATACCCCGAAATTTTCCAGAAATTCTGAATAAAAAGTTGAAAATTTTGTTGAATATTTTTTTTTTTGAGTTTTTCTGAACTTTATATAAAGTATGAAACTTTGATTTATGTGATAGAGAGAACTAAATTTTCATAAATAATTAATGCATAAAATTGTTCGTGAAAATAATTGTTAATATTATATAAGGACAAGGTGTACACTTTCATTTGTCACCTAGTATGTTTCTGGGTCGCCTTAAAGTCGTTGCATTTGTCAAACACCGGACTAATGCTGAGTTTCCACTAGCCATTAAATTACACAATTTTTAATGACAAGGTTGGACATAAAAAAAAATACCTGCGCCATTACGTTCATAAAAATAGTCTGTTTCCACATGGCCTTTTTTAAATGCTATTAATTTTTTTTGTCATTTGCCTGGTGGAAATTCGGCCTAACACTTTGGTGTCAATTGACCTTTGTATGTATACAGGGTTATGATTTGTACTTATATACTTAATTTTTTCTTTGATATAAGTGCGCTTAAGTATTAGCTTATCGTTCTCAGTGATTCTCAGCTGCTTCATTGTTGTTGTTCAAGTTGTTTTTTTTGTGTTCACTTTCTTGCGAGTTTTTGTACACATGCTTTGTTGTTGCGTTATTGTTTGCGTGACTTTGCTGCATCTGCTTCCACTTATTAACATTTTGAACTCGAATATTACTAAATTCTTGTTCACTACTAATTACTTGAACATACATACATACATACAAACATATATCCAAGCCACTTCTCTGGTGTTTCCTCATTTCGTAGAGACTGCTAATTTCGCTTTTATGTGCGTTCATTTGTAGCAACAAAAAAGAAAAGTGCTCTTTTTAATTGCATTTATTTAATTGAAAATGAGGAACGTCCGCCGGCCCGGCAGACAGTCAACAGAACTGGCAACAGCATTCAAGTCAAGGCCTTTGATATTTACAGAAATAGAAGTTGAATGCGAATTTTTCTTTTTTTACTTGCGTGCAATAAATACATATGTACTTACATGTATACTTAAATACATACATAGTACTTATGATGTACATAATATACATATACAATTTTTACATACATACCTACCTAAAATTTATTCAGTTCTCACTAACTACAAATGCCACGCATATGCCACAACTAAATAGCACTCTTCATTCAGCGTCATATGCATTTAATATTTTCATCCAAAATATTTCCCATTTCCGAAATTCCAAAACCAACAAATGTACATATGTATATTTATTTGTAAGTATGATTCACAATCATGCACCAAGCGTAATTTTCTCATTCATCATTTTCTTATCATCATCACATTTCTCTATTCATTTTCAACTACCGGCAAAATTGTTTTTCCTTCCATTTTACTTTTATCAATCAGCATTTCCATTTCCACCCCTAAAAATTTGTGGTACTTAGTGAAAATGTTTCATTTACTTTCTCACACGCTATTCTTCTCTTGTGCCTTTGCTTTGATTGCATTATCGCATGCTACTTTAGCATCAACAAAATTGTGACTCGCATGCGATTTCATATTTAGTTTACGTTCCACACACATACTAATCTCTCTGGCGTGCTTTGAGAAATTAATGTACTCTCGCAAGCAGTGTTGCGTTTCTGTTGAAATTTCAGCCCAATTTTTATAGAATTTCAGACGAGTTTTTGATGGGGTAATTTTTGATATCACGGGAGTTTTATGATGCTTATTAAAAAGTAATTTAAATTCTTATTGTTAAATATAAACTACGTTAATTTATTTAGAATATAAATTGTTGGTTGGTTGATTGATACAAGAAGATGTTAATTTTGAAACCGAATTTTATATTTCAAATCAATAAAATTAAAGGGCAAATTTTAAAGTAACTTTATTACAAAAGTAACGTTTAAGCCTCAAAAACATTTAAAATCCCATTTCTAAAGGACCACTATTCTTATTTAATTATAATCAAGGCTTTTATCTTTTTAAAAACGTCTCAAAAATAAAATTTCAAGATTGCCCTTTTCAAATCCCTCTCAATGTTTACACATTTATAGGAAGGCTAACCACTCCTTAAGGGGTAACACCAGCCTAATGGTCGAACAAATTATATTTTTTAAGTCTTTTTTTGAAGTATTTTAAATGAAATTCCAATTGTTTTTGGAGTGGTTATTCAGAGTATATTTCAGCACAAAAAAAATATTTTTTTATGGAATAAAAATGCAAAATATTATCGACAGAGAAAATTGTTGAAGTAACCTTTTTAAAAGATTACTCCGCGGCCGGTCATACTTTTCGTGGAATTTTAGAGCTCTAAAAACCAAAAAAATGAAAAACTAAATAATATTAGCTTAGGAAGTGCGTAGAATTTTTTTAAAATAAATATTGTTGGAATGGGCCACTTTAAGTTTAGGTCATAAAAAGTCAAAAATAAACCAAAAACCTGTACGTATTTCTATAAAGAATCTCATTACAAAGCTAAAAGCCTACTACGTGTCTTGAAGGCCAGATTGAAAAATGTGATTTTGAGAAAATAGCATTTCAAATTTTCCAGGTGCTCGGCAGTCGGTCAGCGGCGCTGCCGGAAAACTCATTTGCAAGAAATCTGATTTTGGTTTGCCTATAACCAAAATAATAATATTTTTCAGAAACGCGTGCTCTAACAAGCGATTATAACCGCGGCTAATAATTTGTAGAAGATAAACGCAGCTTAAAATAAATTTAATAAAAAATAATTTCTTTTAAGTGGCAACACTACTGGCAACTCATTGAAATTGCTACCAGGGTCGTCAGCACTGTCCAGGCTGATTTCCTTAAATTTTTTACAAATAAATCCCCCATTTGAAATTCTACTCCTGGAAACGTTTATCATTTATTCAATTTATTAAATCAAACTAAGAGATGCCAGCACAAACGTTTTTGCAAGCTGAAGTTGTTGTTTAACAATACGTAGATATGTATGTATTTTTAATTTTAAATCTCAGATAAAAGTTGTAAGCATAAAATCCAGATATTTCACGGACTATGTTTAAAACCGAAAAATTATAAGTTATTATGGCAGAAAAGGTGTAACCACAACTTAGCCTAAATAGAGACAATGACTAGCGGTTTGGAAAGGCATTTGGAATAAGCTGACAATTTTTGTGAAAGTTGTCGTTTTTTTGAATAATCTGGTCAGCTCACAATTATGGCAGTACACGTAAGTTAATTATTTACTGTTACACAGGTATCTAAGAACAATTTAATTAATGAAATTTTTTTGTTCATAGGTAATATATACATATTTGTAGGTCCTTTATTTACAAAACCCAGTCGCGCTAATAACAATAGTGGGGTTCATGAAACGTCGCGAAGTTGTTACAATTGTCGCATTTGTTGCAAAATTTGCCACCTTGCAACACAGGTTAAAAAATGTTGCATTTGCAATCCGGAGTTGCGAAAGGTCGTTCATAAAACTTTGTTTGCAACCATGCCATTTTGCCAAAAATGCTTTGCGGCGTTTTATGAATCGCACTATTAATTGTATTGTGAGAAACTGTTACTATTCAAATAATTTCGGCTAGACTAGTTGATACTGAGCGGTTAGTCGAATTCGAGCTGTTAATGCAATAATTGATATTCGACTATCGAGCGACAAAAAACTTGCTCATCGACTAGTCGACTAACCGAATAGTAGATTTTTAACAAGAGCTCTACTCTTTATGAAATCCCCCAAAAATTGAAGTGATGCCTTCATTCCCATTGAAACTCAAATTTCGGCAAAATAGGGAAATTCTTCCTAAGTTGGCATTACTGATTTTGACTCCATCCACAGAGAATTTGCCAATTTTGTAAGAGTGGCATAAACTAGATACTGCTTTACCGAAGATCATGTCTAAGTTTGTATAACGAAGCGCATATTTCAGTTAATTAAAGTCATTGGATCACAAATAGAGTATTAGAAGGACATACTTTTAGATTTTTTAACTTTCTTATTAAAAAATTAACCATTCTATTTTAAGAGAGCTCTTACCATGCAAAAACCATAGAAGAAGAAAGTCTTCACCCATATTGATTGTGACGGCTGTTTCCAAGACTTACTGGATACTGGATTTATAATTTTGCAATGGAGTGTATATTTATATTACATATTTGCCCGCTCGTTATGCATATTTGATGATGCCCATAGTTGACTAATGGTGCGCAACTGAGCGAAAACTTTAGCTACTAAATCGCTCTATAAATACGTGGTTATGAATAAATTAACGCGGTTTATATTTCTATTAAAAGTTTACGAATCATTTGATATTTTCAATAACAATAAAGAAAAGTGAATTCCTTGTCCAGTTCTTTTTATTGATTAAAAAAAAAAGAAGCGATTAACTAACTTCACTTTCGTTTTAGTCTGTAAAGAGCAATATTTGCGTTGCAATATTTAAACTATTGTCACCATTTAATCCAACTTTTCGCAGATTAGCAGTCCATTGTGTTTAGCACATTCAGTTCTTAATATTTTTTGTTTGCAAAGTTGCTTGCTTTCACGAGTACCTACTGACAAAGTAACTTTGCTTTTTTTTTGTTAGACTTTAGTATGACTTAAGGCAGCAAGAGAAAGTTTTTTACTGGAGAAACTTTTTAAAAACCACTGGCACCTAATCCCCATCGGTAAATAAGATTGAACAGTTTGGTATATATATGTACATGCAGTGCTTGTAGTAGCTTGCAACGTATTGTCATATGCCATAATCATCGCCTTTCGATTCATTACACATAAATAAATCTGATATTGAGTGCAACATAGCTGTAATTTGCAACTTTGCATCTAACTTTCGCTTCCTTCGGGGAATCTATGTGGTTTCGATGTCAACGTACATCTATGTATACTTATTCATAAATATGTATGTATATATGTATACGCAAGTAAAAACGGACAGTGGTTGCTAAATATTTAGTGACACTGCTCTTTTATAAGTTTTGACCATTTATTTTTTCTTTATTAATTTTTAATTAATTTATTTTTAATTTATTTATTATACCCGAGCGCACTTGTACACAATGGTATTATAACTTTGTTCAGATAAGGGCTGTGTGTAAGAGCCAAAACGAGAAAACGAGGAATAGATATAGACAAATTTATACACAAATGCTCGGAATAAAAAAAGAAATCGATTAAGTCAAGTTTGTCCGTCCGTCCGTCTGTCCGTCCGTGAACACGATAACTCGAGAAAAATTGAATTAGGATTGAAAAGGGGCAAGATCGGACACCATCGGAAACTACGATATTTCCGTAAATACTGGACCCAAATTGTTGAAAGTTGGTACGCAAAGTAGAATTTCGACATAAAATAAGACAGTTATGAAATATTTTGAAAATGGACATGGTTTTTTTTTTATCAACCTTGGCGCAAAAAAGCAATATGTTGAAAATTTTTGAAATCGGACTTAAATTACTGCCACTTCTCACATAATGGTAAATTTCAGAAACACGAAAATTCCGATATTTCAATAACTAGAGACGCCAACTTACAAAAATTTCTTAACAAGACACAAGATTATTGATTTTTAAAAAATGTGGCTAAGAATTAGCGTTGATTTTTGATAACTTTTTTGCTGACGGAGTTCATTTTCTCCCATATAAAAAAAAAAAATTGTACACGCTTTGTATGGAAGAAAATGCGTAACACCGTCAGCAAAAAAATTTTTTCCGCTTGAAACTTGAAATTTTTATGTAATTTTTGTGAAATTTAGATATTTTTTTTTAGTTTTGATGAATTTTTTTCTGAAATTTTCAAAATTCTTATAAATCTTGTACAAGGTTTGAAACTTCGAGTTGCACGAAAATTAATAGTCAGGACTTTAAAAGAACTAGTGTCCCTAAACATGCGGCCACCACTGTATGTATGAACACATGTAAGTTCTATGCATGTGCATATGTTCAATATCCGCAAGTAATTGACGATATGCAAAAACTTTATTGTGTGCATAAAAAAAGCGAAGAGGCAGATCGAATTTGCTGCAATACTGCGCCGCCGATTTGCTTTGTTTTATTATTAATTTACATAAAAAATATTGTAATTACTGTAATACTTTTTCATTGCATAGTGCATTGTTTGAGCAAAACTTTCAACTGTTAATACTTTCATCAATGAATTACATTTCAGCATCGTTGGATTATATTTTATGTTGAGGTCCGCCCTGACTGTACACAGTGACTAGGCACTATTTTTTGTGATTTATGTTTACACTCAATTTATACCTTAGATATCCTGCAGTGTCTGAAACGAATATATTTATCAAGGAATGAAACCGATTCAAAATAACGTTCCGGTTTCGGTTTCGGTTTGGCCAAGTGCTTCGGTTTCGGTCTTGGTTTCGTTCTTCAAATTTGTTGCGGTTTCGGTTCGGATTCACAGAGCGGAGATTTAATTTATTAGGCATCTTTTTAGTAGTTTTTTGCAAAAAGTTGTTTCAAGAGTTCTAGAAATTTATTTAGCTGTTAAAAACTTTACGACACAATGAAATTTTGGAAAATATCGTGATAGGGGGCTCTACACAAGCCACCGATCCTGAAGATTCGACGCCTACGGCAAAAACATGCTTTCTAGTAGATTTTTGTCAAATGCTCCATCGACATACCAGTCTACCATCGAATGGCAGTTTTAGTGTCTGACGAAACCCACTCATGCCGTCTTCCACTGGCTACAATTTTTGCATACATATGAAATATTTTAAGACGAAATACATTTTAGACACTTTTCGGTCCATACGAATTTGTTATAAGTTAGCTAGATACATACATAGTTATTTATGCTATTTTTTCTACTGTTTTCCGCGTGAATTTAAATGACATCTTAAGTGCGTTTTAAAATTAAAACCTTCATAAATGCCGCTCATAATACAATTGAGAGAACAATGTATAAAAAAGATTAGCCTGGGAAAAATGTATGATTGTGAGAAAGAGACAAGCTCAAAGTGTGTGAAAAAAATAACAGAAATGAGCCGCAAGATAATAAAAAGCATACCCCTGCTATTATATAATTTCTGATACACAAAAACGAAAAAAATTGGACCTGAGCCAATAGTTTATTTTTATGGCTATGCGTAAAGCCAGAATTTTTTGTATGAATAGATACTAGTTATATTTTTTTTTTAATTTCCTAGGATTTTGCTTCTTACGACGTAGAGCACAAATTTTTCATTGGAAATATTCTTTAAAATCGTTGTTTTTTCATAAAAAATTATGTGACGAATGTAAAGAAATTCGCAGAAGAGTTTCTTTTCGAAAATACTGGCAATATTTTCAAAATAATTCCATCTTTGTTGGAATTTGATACACCATTGAAAAGAGACTTTATGAAAATGTGAAAAAAACTACAATTTTTTTTTACAAAATTTACATTTTTAAGGTGTCAATGAAATGTCCTAACTTTTTTTGAGGTTTTTTGTTGTAGAAAAAAATCGTTGGGGTAGTTAATGGCTTAATTTTGTAAGCTTAATAATTTGCAGAAAATTTCACTTAAACTGTCTTTAGTTTATAAACGCGTTGACTCAGATGTCCCAATTTTTTTATAGTCTAAGCCGTTGGTTGCCACTGTAGCCGAGCGGTAAGAGGCTGGAACCATAGTCTGTGCAATATTCATAAAAGAAAAAAGCTTGCTACATGATTTTAAAAGTTCTTTATCGAAATGCTTTCAGATGGGTATATACTAGGGTGTTCGGTTATTCGCATTTTTTCCAAAACGGGTATTCGAGTTATTAGAAAGATTTCAATTTGAAAAAAAAACGGTTTTATTTTTCATAGTTTTTATATAGTGAAAACGCTTATCTTGGTATGAAGTCATTAACAAAAATTACAATAACAGGAAAGCTTTTATTTAAAAAAGATCAAAGCAAAATAAGCACAAAGTTTGTTTAGATCAAAATTAAAACAAATAAAAATCAGTTAAAAGTTCACTTTTGGTATTTTTTAATACTTTATTGAATTTTTCTGACTTTTTTCGGTTTTGATTAGTGCTCTTTCCGCCGTAGCGAGTGCTTAGAGATGCCCACTGCCACTTGGGAGATTCTGAGTGCAATTTCTGGTCTACAGAAGTTGTTTCAAATACTGTCGGCCGTCGGCAGACAATGGCAAATCTCTGAGTGTACTTCTGCCATAAAAAAGCAGAACCCGAATTTTATGAGAAGCTCGGCCAAACACGTAAAAGCATTCCAGCGCCAAGCATTCGTTTATTGGAATCAAATATGATATACTGTTCATCCCCAAACAACCTAGCATATAATTTTAAAATCATTTAGGGTCTTTACCTTAAACTGGAAAACTTCGAAAAACGTAAAAATTTTGCTGGATTCGTTTGAAATGAAAAAAAAAACCGGTTTGTTCGCTTAAAAAATTCGGGTTTTTCAGTATTCGATTCAAGATTTCAAAAAAGCCACCTATAGATTTTCAAAAAAAAAAGGTGGAAACCGGTTTGAAAAAACCGAGTGATAGTACAATCAACTCTAAGACAGAGAAAATAAATCACCCAAAGTATAGTGATTTCAGGCCGATAAGTTTTTTATTCGTCATTCTAAAGACATACCTGGCTGCCTCCCTGGACATAGAAAGATACTTTAATAATATTCGGACGGAGGCAATAAGCAGCACATTCTAGTAGGATGGATTGACTTCATGCTTGTGAGCAGAGTATACAGCGCAGATAATACATATGTTTAGGCCTAGGATCCGTCAGCAAAAGGCCAGAGGCTCCCCCGAGCGAGGCGTACTATCATCTCGTCTCCTCTGGCCTTGGCGGCTTTGGAAGAGATATACCAATTTAGAAGGAAATAAGACAACTGATGATGTAGCCACGTAAAACTCTGAGATGCCAACAAACCAGGCAGACAACGATGGCCTATGGGAAGCAATTAATTGATCACGCTCTGTGTCGCATGTCCGGGCCTGCTCTCGAGGCGACTCAATTACCTGGGGTCACGCTACTTAGGCATTCTGAGAGATTGCTTGACCCAATTTCATTTGAGATAACAAGTAGTTCAGCGACCCATATTCCATCTTCACGGACTAAAAACGAAATTGTTTTTACAAAGCGAACTTATTCCCAGTAAGACAAAACCCTAGCACCTGGAATACTCTTCAGTGCCGTGATTCAAAAGCAGTTTGTTGAAGAAAACTGCAAATCAATACTTTCAGCGGGTCTACCCACTATAAAATGTGCTATGCCCTGGCGATCGGACTTAACTGTGGCTGTAGAAATACTGGTACACCAGATCATGGCATTCTGAAATATCCATAATCACAGATATTTAAACTGACGGTAAGAGTGAATGACAGAGGGCATGTCTCCCACTTCCTGTCTTTGCACTTTGCAAAACACTTTGCAGTATACTTGAAAGGCGCGCACAGCATGTCTGTGTCCAAGTAGTGTTTCAATTAACGACGGTGAACTCAAGCAACACAGCTGGCCTCCTCGTTTGGCCCGCCACGCGCCCTACAGCCATTACACTTGCGGCCACCTAAGCCAAACCAGACAGTGCAACAGTCCATTGCACGTGACACACGGTGTTAGGCGTGGCGAATTGTTGTTGTGTTGTTGTTTTTTCGTGTACTTGGATGCTGCATAATTTGCCGACTAAGTAGTGGCTGTAAAGCTGCCCACAACTGCATTTCCTGCGCTGCATACTGTCGAAGAAGAAGAAGAAGAAGAAGAAGGAGGACTGAAGGAAGGAAGAGGTGGCGCATAACAGTTTACACTGGCTGATCTGGTTATTCGTTAACAACCAGCCAAACAATTGTAAATGTAAAATTTACTACATTATGCGCAACAATGACAATGCTAGCAACAATAATAATAACAACAAGACAATATAGCATCAACAAGTATGTCAACCAGCCAGACCTACGACATTTTTGTGCGTTATTATGTCGTATAGTACATAATCATGTACAACGACAACAACAGCAAAAACTCAAGAGCCAGTCATTGACCGCTTCAGTGAGTTAGATGCGCGATGGATGGTACTCGTACGATAGATAATGGTAAGGCAGCAAG
>NW_016171897.1:6027-13780 GCF_001687245.7 Rhagoletis zephyria | reverse complement strand
ATATCACTTTGGAATGGCGTGCTATAGATATGACCGATACTGTATGTATGTATAACTGAGAATTACGACACGTTTGCTGAGGTCCCACGATGTGGATACAAGCAACTTTTTTATTTTGGACCCTTACTATTTAGAAATCACCTTTCTGTGTTGCTGGAAAAGTATTTTTCGGGCGGAAGTATTTTTGCGCAGAATTTGTTCCTGCGTAGGCGGCCTTTGGCCGCGGTGAGGGATTATAACCCTTGCGAAGTAGAATTCTCCTTTCTGTTTTTCCGTAAAAGAGCGGCGGAAGTATTTTTGTGTAAAAAAAAGTGTAATAGAAAATGTATTTCTCATTTCGTGAGCGTGTTTTGTTATGTTGGTTTTTCTTTGTTTTTCTTCAGGGCTGGAAAATATGCTTTAGGCTCAAAAGTACCACTATCCAAATTGTTGTTATGACACCTTATAAGAAGTGACATAACCCTATGTAGAAAAATTGGCTTCATGTCGCTGTATATGGAGTTGTGGATTTAAAATTGGAACTATGCCATTTGGAGTTATGTCATGGTACCGCAAAAACGATTCGCTGGCGAACAGTAAAACGATGTTCAAAATATAAAAAAAAAACCATATAATTCCAATTCCGAATTGTGTGCAATATTTTACCAAAAAAAAAAAAAACTAATCAGCTAGCTTTCTTAAAAATTTAAAACGTTTCAATCTGAATTACAAGAAAAAATATGAATCAGTTTTATAGCTTATTAAGCTTTAATTTTGTATGGAAAAAATTAATCCGATTTGACATCGATTCGAGTTCACTTCACCAAACCGACGTCGTAACCACTNGCGTCGTCTCAAGTTGCCCCAAACGACTTTACCCAACCGACGTCGTAACGACGTTGATTCGAACTCGCCCTCGATCTGTGGCAAATTGGGTATGTACTTACAAATATACATATATACATGTACATATGTAAAAATGTGCATGAGTAAAACTAAATTTTCCGGTACATGACCACAAAAAACGTTTGCTTGTAGTTGTTTGCATGAAAATAGATGTGTGAATATTGTAAAAACACACACACACACTTTCAAACAAAAATAAACAGCAAAGCGTGAAATGCGCTAACCAATTACTTTCGCTTGTGTTTGTAAGTATGTCATTCGGGCAAGTAGTTTTGTTTGCTAGTCAAACTAGAATACATATGTACGAATATATACGGATGGATATAAGAACCTACATACACTCCCCGTCAATTGAATAGTGCACCATTTTGTGCTCAGTACTACCAGTTTTCTTTTTGTTTATTTAATCTTCATACATTTGTTTATAAAAATATAGCATATTCTACAACCCTCATCAGGCCGATCCCGGAAATTCCCGCATTAGGGATCTTAACACGGAGATTCGAGAACTTGTGAAGTAAGAGGAGCATTTGAAAACTCACAGTTACAGAATCCAGCCCTGGATGTGAGTAAAGTTTGGTCAATTATGAGGTCACTGTCCAAACCGACGAAGCGCGACGACAGAGTGGAAATATCTTTCGGTGACGGCGCTTCGTCGCACACGGAGCGATGCTCCAGCTACTTTAGCCGGCAGTTCATGCGGCATTCTCTGGTGGACAAAGCCCAATGTCGAGTGACCAGAAAGCGGCACAAACTGTCAATACCCAGTGTGCCTCTTGCTTTCATCAGCGATGAGGTTCAGATAGCCATTGGGAAGGCGAAAACCTCCAAAGCCCTGGACTCTACGCAATGTGGCTGCAGGTGCTGAAAAAATTGTTTCCTGCGGGAGGTCCTCAATATGCCAGTGGGCTTTTCAGATATCTGAAAATCAGGGAGAGCTGTCGCACTGCTTAAACCGGGAAAACCGGCCCAAAACGGAAAGTCTTATCGCCCGATAACCCCCTTTTCCCCGGTAGTGAAGGCACTTGAGACAAAGCTACTCTCGCAAGCCAAGGGAAGCTAAACAGCGGGGTCGTTCAGGGTGGCTTAATCATAACATCTTCATAAAAAAACATCTGGACCGGACAGCATATCAACAGGCCATAAACGGCATTCACAGGGAGTCCGTCGCGGCTTACACCGACACCCGTCCTGTGAATGCCGGTTTGGGAACATAACAACCTGACGTGGACGTGAAAGTTTCCCTCGGGAGATTCGCACCACCATTGCCCAAATTTGCTCTGGCACCTGCATCAGGCTAAACTCCTACCTGGGCAAGCAACCTGAACCGCACTCAACTAACGCCCCTGTGCCTATGAACTAGCCCAGTCGTAGTAGCACACTTCTCGGGTTTCCCGTTGATTGTGCTCGACGTCTATGATTGATGCGAGGTACGCAGGCATATGTAAGCCGCTACAACAAAAACAATAACAACAAACACCGTATGAATCCGATTTTAAAATTTTATACAAATTGAAAAAAATAAAAATAAAATAAACCAAAGGGGTGCGATATTCAAGTGATTGGGAGTGTACGTATATGGGAATATTGTATACATACTTATATGATGCATTGTTCTTTGGATATGCACGAGTATGTACATACCATGCATATGTATTATTGTCAGTTTGCATGCTGGAGTATAGATGGAGCAGTTAACTGCGGCGGTCGGGGTTAGTTTTGCTGTTGGCTAAATAATAAAGTTATTCCATTTTTTAATAATGCATGACCTGCTTCGTTGCTAGCACCCCGCATACACACGCACACACACACACACACACACGCTAACACTGAGAGTCTCATAGAAAGCTACTCGTACTCCCAAATGTGCTTACGAAGCAGTGGCGGCTACACGGGAGGTGTTTACTGGTCCGCCGACCAAACATTTAGGTTTGGTTTGCGCCTTAAATATGTATGCAGCATATAGTATCGCGAGGAACCTAAATGTATGTATGTTATTTTTTGTGAGGAGTTGAATTTCGTATATTAGTAATTAGTAATTCATTAATTATTATTCACCCAAAAATATTTCGTCCAAGAAAAATCGCAATTATTTCCGAAACTATTAATCGCAAATAATTTCGTAAAGGAGCCCTTAATGTACAAAACGTACACTTTTTTACTAAAGTGACAATTATTTTTGAAACTATTAGTCCTGCATGATTTTGTATTAGCTCCTTTTTTATAGAATTATATTTGAGTTCGAAGTGAGTTGAGTAAACACTTGAATTTTGACTGATTTGGGCGAGCCTCAAATATTGACCGATAATTTTCGTCTTTCGCACAGATTTTGTATAGAGTATAAAGGAACACGCGGGTCTCGATGCTGGTAACAGAAGAAGGGGAAGGCCTTCTCTGCTTTGGAAAGAGCAGGTGGAGAAGAACTTTGCTTCATTTGGTGGTGATGATAATATTATTAATAATTACTTCTGTATCAACACTAATAATATTATTTCTAAATGTATTGATGAATATTTCTTGGTATAATTATCTAGAAAATATTGATATGTCATCACATCAACATCAAGTTTTTTCTAAAAACCCTCTTTCTCAAAGTTGCTCCTCCACCACTGATGCATACTGGCATACATGCAAACAGATATGAGCGTGTGTGCGTTAATGTTGCATTAAGCTGCAGCGCCAGCTAATGCCAACTGAATAATGCGAATGCCAAAAAAGCTTTGCCCCAACACACCGCGCGCGCACTTCCTTGCATTTTTCCTCATGCACTTATGCACCCGAGTGGGTATGTGCAAGCGTAGGTCATGTACATATGAACGCTGCAATGGCAGCCGCGCTATCAAAAGTACAAGTAAACAAATAAGGAAAAAACAGGAAAATAGCATTTTCGTATTTTCTCTTTGAAACATAATTTCTTAGAAGTGAAACATACTTAACCTCTCAAGGTTGTTGATGCTTGTGTGCGTGGTAGGAAATACATAAGCACACATATACACATGCATATATGTATATATGCATATGTATGTATGTACACATAAATGTATGTAAATAATTCCAANCTTCTTCTTCATTGGCTGCTGAATATCTCTCAAATACAGACGAGGCCTTCTTCTTTCTCTGCCAACAACCACCGCCAACAAATACTTTCAGGGCCAGAGCATTTTCAATCGTATGGCGAGAGCTCTATTTTATTTCGCTGAACTGTGTAAACGTCGCGACGACTAAGACAGCCGTAGCAAGGAAAAAAAAAACGGTGAAGCTTTGCGAGGATGGTGTTCCGTGGACAGAAGTCCCCCCGTAAGTGGCGAAAGCTTCTGACTGCTATTCACCAGGGAGGGAACAAAAGTGATTCTTTACGTACGGTTCAATGGCAGCTCACTTCGTCCAGATATTGATATCCACTTATCTTCTGGGTAGCGAACACACACCCATTTTGAGAAGGCAAAAAACTCGCCACTTAAATTCCCCTTGCAATAGAATGTTCAATTAAGCCTCGGATCAGTCCCCTTTGTTTTTATGAAGACCACGGCATACGAATAGTTAAAGGACTTTGATTTGAGGCTATTCACCGTGAGACTCCGCCGCCGCGTCTAGCCACAATCCGTAGCAAAGCGAGATTCTTCACCTCTCATGCGTCCACTTTCCGATGGAATAGAAGGACAAGGCACATATGGATCTCTTCTATTAGTGCTTGGAGCGCACATATGAGCGTTGCCCTTCTTCCCGATATCAAAATCGTGCTTGGCGATTTCAATTGCAAGGTGGACAAGAAAGCCATCTTTGGCGATTTCAATTGCAAGGTGGACAAGAAAGCCATTTTTCAGCCTCCACGACGAAACGTCCGATGGCTGATCGTCTTCGCCGGGGCCCCAAATATTTATTAGTATGCAGAGGTTCCACCACAAGCTACAATTCAGTCTACGGAACGAAAAACCAATTTGATTATGTTGTGATAGACGGAAAATGCATTTCCAGTATTTTAGACATACGAAGGCTGAAAGGGCCAAATATCGACAAGGAGGAGGAGGACGGCTGGCCGTCCAAGCTAAGTTATGCAGGAAGCGTGGCCATAAGTTAATAAAATTCATATAATCCCCGCCTAACTAAAACGGCTGTGTACAATGACGTTGAGCTGTTTGATACCAAATGAGATTTCAGTAAGAATGTTACTCATACGCCATGTATATACGCTCAATTTTAACCAGTTCTGTGATAAATGGTTTAATGGCCATTTTGAATTTTTAAAATCCGATATCCGATTCGCCGTCAGCGACCTTAAGAAATCCCGATTGTAGGATTTCAAGCGAATCCAACCGATTTTAATTTCCTTACCGCCATATTGGTTTCGCCGATTTGAATTTTTCAAATTTGCCTTCAGATTCAGCTACCTTAAAAACATAAAAAACTGCTGCTACTGTTTCTTTTATAGTGTTGGGTTCTCCATAGACACAAAAGTTGTAAAAAAATCTAATTTACAGTTAGTTTAGACGTCAAAGTTGAGATGCACTATTGCATTTTTCAAAACACCGCACTGCTATAATTGGGCGATATCTCGACGAAAATTTTAAGAGCTTAATCTCTGTTATCTGTTATTTTGACACTTCAGTCAAAGCTTCGACAGTTTCGAGTTTTGTGGTCACAAGAGATTACACATCATTCGAGGGATTTTTATGATGATCAAATTTCAAATTAGTTTAATATAAAGTAAAAAAATTGATAAAAATTTGACACTAATATAAATTCCAAAAGATTTTCGATGTAGATATACATATGTATGTATTATACATACATACTATCATACAAATGAGAAACACACATACACTAAGAAAACTAACACATAGAATACCAATGTGATTCTATTAAGGTGAAACTTATTTAGTGACAACAGCGAATTGAAAAATCAACATGGCCAAAGCAACGAAATTGGTCGGGGACGGATATTCCACCTAAATGTATACTTTAATATTAATACATGAATAAAGAAACGAGGTAAGCAGCGGGTTAAGAAAAAGTCTTTAGTTTAAGATTAATACAAGGATGAAGTTAAAGGTGAATATGTACATAGATGAATTAAAGGATAATGGAAATGATTGAAATAACAGGTAAAATAGTGCATATGTATATTTAATAAACACCAGAATGTAACAAAACATGGGTTGATATTGGGATTGTAAACAATTCTTTGGAAGCTGTATATCATGCATATAAGAAAGATTTATAACCTAAATCAATCGAAAAATGTTACATCTGCACAATTAGATGTACGGTAGATATACACGGTGTTATTTTTTTAGTATTTCAAAATGGTCGTACAAATATTAAATGGAGCTCATTTAAATAAACGATCCTGGCGCTATAATATTGGTATTATTATTTATTTTACATAACTTTGCGCTATGAGATATAAGGATTTATATGGAATGACCTCGAGAAGATTCAGATATCTTTTGCAAGTAAAGCCATATATTTATTGCATAAGTAATGAAATCCTACGTAAGTCGTGATTATATTTACTATACACAATTTGGACATACCGTTCAATTTTGGGGAATGTGTAGCTCCAAAACCATAACAAGTAAAACACTCAAATTTTACAAATCATTTGCAAAAACACGTAGATACATACAAATGTTGACACCTTGCATGACTTATTAGCAAATAGCTCATGAAATTTCTCGGATTTTGCTGTCTAAATGAAGGAATTTTAAAGTAAAACTTCATATCTGAACAATTAGTTGTATGCGAGCTACATGTTATAGCAACTCGATCTTTGTAATTTTCGTTGTAAAATTTTGGTTGATAGTACGTGAAAATAGTGCGATATTTCATATTCCTAGCTGCATAAATGGTGTTGTCATAATGCAAAACCTCAAATGATTAATACATTTTAAAAGGCCCTTATCAAATTTCCGTCAGACATTCCGAAAACTGAGAGACTAGTTTTTGTTCAAGCAGACAGACCTTCTGATCATTTTGGTATACATTTTCTTCTCAATTTCATGTTCGAGAAAGGTATAAAAATAAGCCGAAAGCTGGTTTGTTTTTCATCAACACGTGAAAAATTTATTTATGTAAACGGTGATGGAAGCTTTGAACACGCAAAAATGCGGAAAACATAGTGTGGTATACTTTTGTTTACGCCTACAAAGTTTTATGTACTTTACAAACATAAACGAAAGAACCCAGCAAAAAACACGATTACTACAGAAGCAAAAGTGGAAACGAGCTAGGCGAAGGGAATCGCATACCCTTTCGCTTCAGTAAGGCATTATTTTAAAATGGGCAATTCATTGGCCGTAAGCCGTTATCCGCAGCATTACCTTCGAACGAAGGGAGATCGCGAACAAAGAATGCCTTACAGAAAAACTAATGTTGAATGCCTAGATAAGTACATACTTATTTATATTAAATTGAAATCAGAAAATGTCTTAAAAGATTAAAATTAATAAAAATTTTTATAAATCAGCTTTTATACATACATATGTATGTATTTAGGTACACATTTAGATTTTACTTAAAAATCGGCATTTACATACACGCAAATTTAATTAAGCTTAAAATTGTACTTCATCACTCTTGTTCTTCACTTCAGTGACTGACCTCAACTTCGCTGCAAATTGAATAAAGCAAAACCGGATTTTTATGAGAGACAAATTTCCACAGAAAGGAACGGTAGATAGAGAATTTTTGGATATTCATTCTATTTTTCAGCTGACTGTGAAGCATCATTCTACTTTGCATTCCCCGCAAGGAAGCAAAGAAGCGGATTAAAACAAGTAAGAAAGTCTAAGTTCGGGCGGAGCCGAACATTAAATACCCGGCGCAAGTATTAAATATATATATTTTTCACCTTTCCGAAAGCTACCGC
>NW_016171897.1:0-5306 GCF_001687245.7 Rhagoletis zephyria | reverse complement strand
GACAGACGGACAGACGGACAGACGAACATGGCTAAATCAACTCAGCTCGACGTTCTGATCATATAAGTATACATTTCCATGGGTCTATCTCTTTTTGTTCTGGTACTTACAAACATCGGACCAAAGTTATAATACCATTTCATGCTCATGAAAGGTATACAAAAATAATTCAAGCTTTACATGGAAAATGTTACTCATACGACATGTACGTTTATGGCCGGTTACGAGAGTGGCTATGTGTACCCACATGGCGTATGAGTGATATTATTTCCTGGCCCTATGTCATACAGAAAATCATTGGACATTTCCATTTAACCATTCAGAACTTATTTATATATCCATTATTGCGTATAACTCATATTATTATTATTTTTCTTAATGTGAAGCCAATTAATGTAAGAAATCAACCTTGAAAGTTTCAAGAGTTCTTCGATTTTATGGCTCACAGCTAAATTTAACAAAATACAATTTAAACTAAGTACTCTCTTATGTCGAGCTAAAAAATACGNAATATTATTTCCTGGCCCTATGTCATACAGAAAATCATTGCACATTTTCATTAAACCGTTCAGAACTTATTTATATATCCATTATTGCGTATAACTCATATTATTATTATTTTTCTTAATGTGAAGCCAATTAATGTAAGAAATCAACCTTGAAAGTTTCAAGAGTTCTTCGATTTTATGGCTCACAGCTAAATTTAACAAAATACAATTTAAACTAAGTACTCTCTTATGTCGAGCTAAAAAATACGCAATAATAATACTTATATGCTTCCGTATCATACACGATTCAAGATGCTTTGCTTCAGGGCTCCAAAATTCCGCGAGTAACCTCAATTGTGTTGGGTTTCTTTCGAAACTGCAAATTCTCAAGTGTGTTACCACCACGAACTTATGTATAAATGTTGCAATGATTGTGCGAATAAACTTNTGCGCGTAACCTCAATTGTGTTGGGTTTCTTTCGAAACTGCAAATTCTCAAGTGTGTAACCACCACGAACTTATGTATAAATGTTGCAATGATTGTGCGAATAAACTTACATACATACATATATAGGAACATATATTACATGTGTAATACATATGCACTAAAGTTTTGCGCGCTGCAGCGTATCTATGCGTGAGTGTGTGCCGGCACACGTGCGCACATATGGGTTACATCATAATTATAAATATCCAAGGAATATCTTCTCTTGGCGTTGGGTAGCTTTCCCAGCATTTTGGTGCTAGAGTACGATGACAAAGGCCAAAAGAATTAGCTGGGTGGCATACACACGTACGTACATATGTGTATCCATGTGACGTACATTAGGACTGAAACTATACGTATAGTCGAATATTCGTGCATATGTATATTCGGATATTCGGTTTGTATCCGTTATTCTTATTATCCAGTTAATATTAGGATAACATCCGTTAAGTTTGTTATCACGATAACCGGTTAATATAAGTTCATTTTGTTTTCCGGATACCAGAATTTTTCATCGGATAATCGAATATTCGGTTATTAAAAAAAAAGCGCTGACAATTAGTGCTTGTGTAAGCATTTCGGTTTAATTTCAGTGCTTGCTGTACACTTTTATTGTNCTTAATATAAGTTCATTTTGTTTTCCGGATACCAGAATTTTTCATCGGATAATCGAATATTCGGTTATTCGAAAAAAAATCGCTGACAATTAGTACTTGCATGTGTAAGCATTTCGGTTTAATTTCAGTGCTTGCTGTACACTTTTATTGTTGCTGTGCACGATGTGATGGGAATAATGGCAATGATGACGGTGCTGATAATGATGTTGCTGATAAGGTTGAACAAAACGTAAAAAATAAACTAGTATCTTCACTATCATCGCTATACGCTTTCAGTAACCGACACTTTTGTTCACTTAGCTGCCGCTGAGTTACGAATATCAACTGCCATCGCCACTTTCTCTTCACTCTGCTACCTTACTTACATACATACAACCGGAAGTGCATATGGTGCATAGCTGCAACTCGTATGTGACTAAATACCATATGTGTGTGCCATTTCCAAAGCAGCAAGGAATCCCTTTGCAAATGAGTGGCTGTGGCAGTTGTAATGGTTACAACTTCACCACCGGCGGCTGCACAATGCACGTTTGTTGAAATGATTAAGTGACCAGTTTCACTTTGCACTTAACATGGCCAATTCGGTTGAAGACTGTCTACCGTATGCCAGTTGTTAGTGGCTAGGCACTGCTGGTGATTTCTGTTTCTCCATAAGCTAAGCACCATGCTGTCTTCCTTACTAGTGCACTCAGAACAATGAACAGCTATTTAGTTGTTCTTGCATACAACTATGTATGTATGTATGTATGCAGTATGAATACCTAGCGCTTAAAGATGGACACACTAGCTGTNGTGTAAATATGTATGCAGTATGAATACCTAGCGCTTAAAGATGGACACACTAGCTGTGCATCGCAGTGATCGCATTCGTAAAAATTTACTGGACGGTAGGGGAGATGCATCAATAAGAAAGCTCGTGATGCCGAGTTACTCTATTGAATTGAACAAATGCATGCTTGTATGTATTAGGATGGTGCAAAAAAAAATTGATTTCGAAATTCTTTTAGTGCGGAAAAGGTGCGTAACATTGAAGCGTATTAAACTGCTTTCCGATCGGATAATATTAACGGTAGCTCCAAGAGACTTAAAATTTTGGAAAATCTCTCAAATTATAATTTTTTTATAATTTATTTTAAGGTTTTATAAAGGTTTAGATTACATAGTTTTGTAGCATATTAAATTTTAGTATAATACAGTGCGAGCTTGAAGTTGCTCAATTTGATATTTGGCAATTTTTTTTTTTTGCTGACAGTACCTCGCAGTTCTATGGAAGACACTAAAATTGAATGGGCTAATAAACTGCGGTTGTTCACATTTTCCTGGTTATAGGTTATCTAAAAGCTATCGAAAAATTTCGATAACACATTATACTCTGTTAACACGATAAAATTCGATAAGCAGTGGCAACTCGACAAGCTTATATAACCTTGATATTTCGATAAATCCATATATTTTTGAAATCCTATAAACTTCGATTCGATGAATCAACCAACTTCAGTGGATCAATAATTTGAGTTGAAAGAACTCCATCCTTTGCGTCAACTCGATGAATTTCGTTAAGTCTATAAATAATGATAATTCAATAAATATCGATAATTTGATACATTTATTTAGCTTAACAAATTTCGATAATCCCACACATTTTTGTAGCTCGATAACTATCCGTAAATTTTGACAACTAAATTTCTGTGTCTACAAATTTCAGCAACTCAATAAACATTGATCAATTTGAATAATCCGATACGTTGCGATATCTTTATAAGCATGGATAAATTTCGATAATTATAAACTTTGATGACTCGATAAATTTCGGTAACTTTTATGTCTGATTTTAATTCGATTCCTATGGAAAAATTTCAATTCAGTTACCTAATCCTTATGTATTTCTCATTGTCTTCATTTTCGCCTTTATCTCCATTTTCGCCTTTATCTTCACTTTTGCCTTTTTATTTTTGTCTTCATCGTTTACATTTGTTTCTTCATATTCATATTTATCTTCATTTCAAAATTTGATTTCAAATACGAAGTAAAATACGATGCGAAACAGCTTGAATTGAACAATTTGCAACAACAACCATACACAAATATGGAAATTTTTTAAACGACGATTTCGGCCGTAATTGTCAACCAATTTCGATAAACCTTTCCAATGGTGTTCTTGGTTTTGAAATCAGTGAGGTTGAATCGCCAAACAAACTGAGACAAAATTTATTTTAGCGTATTAATATATAGATATTGAGTAAATTTACTTCTTCAAATTAATGACGCACTGTTTTGAGCATGAACCTGATTAAGGAAAAACTTCTCGAATTGGGTGAACTCTAAAATAAGGACAATGGTTTTAAAATGCAAATAACCTCATTGTTGTATTGTTGTTGATTGGGGAAATTTTATGAATGCATAAAATTAAAACTTGCTTAGGGATTAATGGTAAAAAAACTTTGTAAATTTAGGTAAAATCCTTTTATTTTATTTTTATATATATTTTTTTTTTGAAATGTAATCTTTCGAAGTGGGTCACCTTAACATGTTTTAGGTAATTTTAGCAGATAATGGGGGTCGTCAAGATTTGGTTTCGAATTTCACGCTGCTTTTTATTTCTTTCATATTTTACTATAACGAACCAGCAGCCAGATTCCAAATTTCGCTCTCGCTAATTTTGATTGCCATAACTCTCCAAAAGAATAGCAGGCGCGCTTAACAACATGCGACATTTAGTTACACGATCTGGATACTACACAATAAATCAGTTAGTTTTCCATGTAGTATACTTTTAGGCGGAACTGCTTTCCGCCTAGAAAATTTTTGGCGACGCAAATTTTAGCGTAGCGATTGCTGCTTCGGCCATCCTTAAGCCCCCCGAGCTAAGCTTAGGACCTTTATTACGGGTAAATGCCAAAAGATTAATAATGTCAAGGGCTCCATATCATCATTCAATATCTACAAATAAGTATGTATGTATGTAGATACATATATAAAACCATTTTTGTTCGAAATGCTGACAAAATGCCACATCTGAAACCTGTCAACCATAATGCATTTTATAAAGCCAAGTATTCCAATACATTTTACAGTCCCACACAATTAACACAATCAAGGGTCTCTCTTGCATTCTAAATTTCTATACATACTTATATGTATTCTTATACCTGCGTACACATTTGTATCTCCTAAAACATCAACTTATGCATGATTAACTTCTTTCTACAACTACATACATACATACGTACTATCTGCCGCCTCTATCAGTAATGTATCACCCACTCATAACCACAACAACCTGTAGCACATTGCTCACTTCCCCTAACGCCACAGTTAAATAATAACTAACTATGGGACATAACTCAATGTGTAGTACTTTAAATGTTGTTCATAACAGCGCAAAAGTGCCACTCAACGATGAAAAGAACGAACGACAATAACAACAACACACACTATTAACCAATAAACCGACCAACTAACCAAACAACCTTCCCGAAGAGCGTCTGTTGAGCAGAGCAAATAAAACAATGGACGCAATGAACAACCGAATGAATGAGCGAACGAAAAAGTGAATGCAAACAGACCACTCAGTGGCTCCGAGTAATTTCCGTTTTGTGTAAACACCACTTATGCTACGCTCTAGTCGAGCATTTCCGGTGCTTGCCTGCTGGCGTTAGACGAAATTAAAGCGATTAAATACAAATATACAATCATACATATGTATGCACGTAT
>NW_016171896.1:0-13780 GCF_001687245.7 Rhagoletis zephyria | reverse complement strand
ATTTAAAGTGAAAATTATTTCATAACTAACAAAACGACAGACAGTAATTACATAATAATACTTTAGTGTGTACATATCTGATAAAGTATTTTAAGGTATGTCGAAAAAGCTTGACGCTTGGTTGAACGAAGTTCATAATTCGAGTGGCAGAAATAAAACAAGCGCCTTAATTCGACCAGTTTTGTCTATATTCCTTTTGCATTTCCCAACTGCATATGTATAAATGGGCATTTTCTGACGTCATGAATTTTTTAAAATATAAAATTTAAAATAATGCATTTAGATGCTCTAGGAATATTTCTGTATCAAAAAGAAAATTAAAAAAAAAAATGTCACTTATATTATTTTGGCGGTTAGGGCTCATTATAGTTTCAAAGATATGGTCAATTCCAAAATTTATTTAAAAAAATTCAGTGCAATGTGAAACCAAAGTATGGGTACCAAATGTAATAATTTTGTTTGGGTTCACAAGGACGAATAGGAATTGAAAATGCCACTTTAATCTATTTTATTTTTTAAGCTAGTGAAGTTAGTCCTTAACACATAATTTTTTCAAAAATAAGAATTGAAAAATTTCAAGCATAATCGAGGATAAAGTTATAAAAGGGTACCCGTCCCTTACGCACCAAAAAATGTAATGTGTTTTGACTCTTTTAAATCTTCTCCTTCCTTTGATACCCATAATGGTTTTTTAGGTATATTGCACTGCAATTTTTAAATCATTTTTTAAATTACTCATATCTTTCAAATTTCAAAGTTCTTTTAAAAAAACCTGACGTCAGAGAGAAAAATTAGGAACGCAATTTTTTTATATTTGGCCCTTGGTTTGGCGATTCTATTGATTTTTTTTTTTTTTTTTTTTGTGCAAAATCGCTGGCCGCAAGGTTTTATATGTATATTAAGCTACACATTTATAAAAAATTGTTAAATATTAAATAAACAAAAGAAATATAGCCAAAACTGTTCAACATAAAGCGTTGCTATTATTGCCACCAGTGTAAATTCCACAATCCCGAAAATACCGGCATTCTAGGCAAATAATCCCGGGATTTTCCAGACTGAAAAAAGACCGGGATCACGGGATTAGCATTCCTAATATACGCCGATGGTGAAAGCAAAAAAAAATATATAAAAAATAGTTAATTCATTAGTGCTGCAGAAACGTTTTATTTTCATTCAACCACAAATTTAGCAAACAAAGCAAAAAATACTGCTAAATATTTGATTACTTAACAGCAACTTGACCAACTTACCAAGTTAACTAAACAGTCATAGGAAACTCACAATTAATGCATACAAATGAAAACCCAGAAAGAAGGGTAACAATATGTAGGCACATAGATAGTGGATGGCAAACATTAGAACGACAAAACTATAACCGCATCTAACCAACAAACGCCGATCAACAGCTACCACCCACTCTTCTCACCGATAGAGCTGATGGCTAACTGGCTGGCCACGAACCACAAGCCGCACAAACACTCAACGATAAGACAAAAGATAAACGAAGGAGGGAAGTGCGCTCAATGGGTTAAAAAGTTAAATAAAAATAATAATAGCTAGGCAATGCATTGCAGGCCGCTAAACAATAACAAGGACATGACAGTGCAGTAGCTACACAACAACAATACGCGCATAGTAAACACACATACATATGTATATGTATATGTATACACGTAAAGCAGACCTTAGCTTGGCTGCGATTGCGGTTGGGTGAAGTCACAGCAGGACACTTACCATTCGGACCACGTTTTACCGCGTTGCGGCAATATTTGCCCAGGCATTGACCTACCAGCGAGCAACAGCAGCAGCAGCAGCAACAATAAAAAAAAAAAAACAAATCCACGCCAACTCCGCTTACAGTTTTCTACGTCCGCACTGAACTGCGCTGCCACTGTATGCCGCTGCGCGAATGTGGGACAAGGTGTGCATTTAATAGTAAGCACAGAAATGTCACAGCACAAAAAAAGCAAGAAAAAAGACACGACTGGAAACGCACATACCAAGCAAAGCAACAACAATGGCATACAACAGAAAATGTACGGAAATAACAGCGCAGGAAAATCGCTTTTGGGGAAAGGGCGGAAAAAATCAAGATTAAAAAAAAAATCGAAATAGCGAAAAGCAAAGCTAAAAATTCAAAATATTGTAAAGCAGTGCACAAAGAGCGAGAGAGAAGACATTAAGTATAGCGGATACTAAAGTTTTATAATAACGCTTGCCGGAGTATTTACCGTTCCCAGCTTTCGGCTGTGCGTATACTGCTGACTTTTTCTAGTTCAATTTCCAGCTCTTTACTACTCAGACTTTTGTTGTATTCTACTCATTTCTGTCATTTGTCTTTATGTTAGTTACAACTATGAGCGCGCTTATAAAATAGGTCTTGGTCAGTCACCGCTTTTAGTCGCTGCATTTTTTTTTTTTGGTTGACTTCTAATACTTGTATTACGCGTATAATTACTCGGAACGGGTAGCTATTTGACAGCTCGCTCGCGCCATCCATCGACATTATTCAACTGACAATGACCGTATTTTTTGTAGCTGCGCTGCTGGCTCTCGCTAACAATGCAAGGCTCCGTTGGTTTGCTTGTTGCGCGATTCGTGCTCTGGTGCACTGATTAATATGGCTACAACTACAAGTTCATATTATAAACCAAAAAGATTTGCTCATACAGGCTTGAAACAAAGAAAAAAAATTAAAAACTCGGCTGTTTGTTAAAAAGCAATTTTTTTTAATAAATTTTTTTTCAAGTAGTTTTCATTGCAGCGCACTTTGCTGTGACAGTGATTTTGATGTTTCGAGCTAATTGAAAAACGCGAATAGTTGTTGCAACAATGATGAATGTACTAGTAGCAATATTTCCCCTCTTTGGTTTTTTGTGTTGTAGTAATGATTTATTTTACGATCAAACTTATTCTCATTTACTTATGCCAAATATTCGCAACCTTGACGTTTGATTTGTGGCATATTTCAACAGCTTAGCGGTAAAGGCTTTCGGTCACAAAAGTTTTTAATGAATGACCGAAAATATTGAACTTTTTTATTTTTGTTCTAAGGTATATCTACAAATAATTTTAAATGAATTAAACCGAAGAAAGTGGTTTAATAGAGCAAAGCTCTTTTGGTCTTTGAAATTGATTACTTTTGGGGGTAAGTTAGTATTAAAAAATTCCTTTAGTAAAACTTATAAAGTTTGGAGCAAAGGAAGTGCCTTTTTCTTTCAATTTCTAAAGCTTTTAGAAACAACGGAATAACTTATAAATAAATAAATATTTCAAGTACGAGTAATTGCGAGAAACTTAAAATCAAAAGTTCGTTAAAGATATTGCACAAAATGACCTTGGGGTATTTAGGTTTTTTTTGTCTTAAGATTTAAATAAGACTTAAGATAGATACCCAATTGGAAATGTGTAATGATTTTAGGCAGGCGCTGTACAGTTTTTCGTCAATTTATAATGGCTTTAATGAGAAAACCTGGTGAGCATTTGAGATAAAGGTAACGCTTTCCAGTATACTCTATACCCGCTGAAATTAAATATTGCGTGGTTTTTTAAAGAAAATTACAGATAATTTTTTCTGCTATTCTAGCTAGACTCCACTTTAAAGCTTTAGTCAGGTATTTTGGTTGGCACGAAATTTTCTGAGACCACTTCTATTTCGAAATTCTTCCATACTGCATCAGAATAGAACTTCTCTTTTTTAATCAAAACTTTCTAAATATATATTAATTAGACATCATTTAGGACGTCATTGATGCACTAAATCGCATCAAGTAATAGCTTACAGCTCTACCACGTGCGGTAATTTATAAAAATTTATAGTACGGCAAAATACAGGCTTACGTTGTGTTCCAAAGGCTCCCTAGTTTGTTTCCTACTGCATTTCACGCTTTTGGCTTTCAAGTTCCAAATTACATAGATCGACTTAATGCTGAACATCAGCGTAATAAAAACCACTGTATGTACAGGATTTTCGAATAAGAGAAAAGCCAGGCAAATTTTACAGCTAGCCGTTTGTGGTATTTTCCTTTCTCTCTTGGTTTTATTCCTCTTGTTTGGCGCTGTAACCGCCTAAGTGATTTCTCTTCTATAAAAGCTGGCGCTAATTGGAAATACCAACTGAAACCTAATCCTTCTCCACCTGGTTTTTCCATCGAAAAAGAGATTCTCCTCTTTCCACGGGGTTCCCTGTGGTTTCATTATCCAAGGAGCTTTTTCTGCTACGTTTACCTTGACAGCGTCAGGACAGTATCTGTCATGTAAGAGCCTTAAAAGCGTAACATTGACGGGCACAAGATAGCTTGTGCTGAAACAAGTTTATTTTCTTAGAGCCTGAACTGGCTCCAGAATAATAGTTTCCTTTTGTGACAATCACTTTTGATGTTGGGAAGATTTCCTTAACTGACATACTTTCCAGCAGTTCCAGGATTGGCTTTATCCTACAAAATCCTACTTGGAGGAACCAATGATGTTGCTTTTAAATTTTTTCTGACGAGGGGTTACTTAATACCGCCATTACAAGCTCTGGTAAGTGACAGCCATATAATAAAAAAAAAACATCAGAGCACTGAGTATTTTCTCCGAAGCTGAACTTTCTGTACCAGAGGCTAGACTGCCGTAGCATACAAAAGTTCATCAGGGATTTTCATTTTTGCAGCTGGAAGGATTCTATCGAAAAAATGTATCCCTCTTAGTTCTGAAAAGGGTTCTAGTACTCAATACGGTGGCTTTGGTAACTAATCTTGGTGCTGGCTAGATAATGATACCACGATTTCGTTTTAACCACCAGAACAATCTCTGGAAAATTTATGTTTTCAAAACCGAAATCTTAGATGTGTAATTCTTAAAAAAGTTCTATGTCACCTTCCGAAATGGTTTTTCCTGATGATCTCTAGAATTACTGAAATGGTAATTCAGCAGTTCAGTAGCCGGAACCTGCCCAGAATCACTGGAGAGTGGCTGTTTAAAGCAAGCGTTACCTTTATGTCCAGCACCTCGATAGTCTTCCTTGTCGGGCGCTAGAAGAAAGAAAATCTAACCAGGGCCTGTCAAAAATCGACATTTATTTCCGTCCAGGTTTCGAGAAAAATCTAAATTTTTTCCTTTGGCGGAACTTTGTTGTTTGATAAAGGAAAAGTTCTGACCAAAATTCATCCATATCAAAAAACGGTCAATGCCAACCATTTGTCGAATTAAAAAAAAAAGGAACAGTCCAGCGCCTTCGTCTTGGTCTGCAGGCTGTATCGGAGATACACCCGCTAAATTTAAACGTAGAATACGTGGTATGGTTAAGAGCATATCCAAGTCAAAAACGAAAGCACAAACTAAGAAAAAAATATCGATAACAAAAGCGATAATAAAATCGATAACAAAATCGATAAAAATATCGATAACAAAATCGTTAACTAAATCGATTACAAAATCGATAAAAAATCGATTACAAAATCTATCGAAAAATCGATTACAAAATCGATAACAAAATCGATTCCAAAGTCAATAACAAAATTGATAACAAAATCTATCAAAAAATCCATTACAAAATCGGTAATAAATTCGATAAAAAAAATCGATAAAACTATCGATAACAAAAGCGATGGCAATATCGATAGCAAAATCGGTAAAAAAACCGATAAAAATACCGACAACAAAAGCGATAACAATATCTATAGAAAAATCGATAAAAATATTGATGACAAAAGCGACAAAAATATCGATAACAAAAGCGATAACAATATCGATAGCAAAATTGTTAAAACAATCAAGAAAAATATCGATAACAAAACCGATAAATAATCAATAATAAAATCAATAACAGAATCGATTACAAAATCGATAACAAAATCGATAAAAATATCGATCATTATATCGATAAGTTCCGAAAATATCGATAGCAAAATCAATAACAACATCGATACAAATTTCGATAACAAAATCGGTGAAAATATCGGTAACAAAACCGATAAAAATATCGATGGCAAAATCGATTAAAATATCGGCAACAAAATCTATAAAAATATCGATAACAAAATCGATAGCAAAATCGATAACAAAATCGATAAAAATATCGATAACAAAACCAAACAGATCCACATTAACTGAAACTTTCATATGTACGTATATATGCATTTACATATGTACATACGCTGCTATCAAAAGCCGCATTACATACGCATACATACTTTTTGTCTCCTTCCCACACTTCCAACATATGCACGTGTTTGCAAAATGATGACGAGGTGATTTTGTATGGAAAATCATTTATGCCCATATATTTGAATAAAATAAACATATATAGAAGATATCAACCAATACTTCCCATATACCAAACGAAAGGAAAACTCTTGAATTTTTGATTAAAGAAAACAAAAACAAAATCATTCGAGCGGTTTTCGAGCATTTTGGTAATGAAAAAAATTTGCAAATTTTTTCAACAATTTTTTGCCTTAAAATGCTCAATATTTGTTAAATTTATATAAAATTTGTACCCGATAATATTTCTACTGCTCCAAAGAACCTATATCCCGAAAATGAAAGTTATATATGCCAACAATAAGTTGCTAGAGCACTTTAAAGGCTCAAAATTGACCCCAAAATAAGGCAATGTTTACCGTTGTTTTTACGACAGAAACCGAATTGGTTATTTACAAAAATGAATCTGTCGACAGGTTTGGAATTTTATCTTTGAAACGCCACACTTTTCTTTGAAATCGCTTTATTAGTTCTCGTGCAATAAGCGTTTTTGTGAAGCTCTAAAAATTACAACTACAACATTTGAACATAGCCCCCATACCTTAAGGTAAGACGTATTCTACGTCAAAAGTTTACGCATTTGAATTTTGGAATGTAGTTTTTATATGTTTAATATTATTTTAGAAGGTCAATTGTAAAGTATCTACTTCTTAAAATATTCTACCAAGCGCCATATTATTTCACTCAAAGTTTAGCTCTTATGAGCCGTCACAGCATCACTCAACTTTATGCAATAATTAAATAGCCACTGTTATGTGCAGTTAAATATGATTTAAATACGGCAAATATAGTACATACACTCTCTGGTGGCGCTCAAAGAAAATTGTCTGAGTTTGTCAAAGCATGAATTTATGAGGGAATATTTACGTATATTTTACTCAGTACTCCAAGTGCACCTACACCTACAAACACCCAAGTAGGTGCATATTAAACTATGCAAAAGCGGCTTACACTTGAGAAAGTTTCTGCTGTGTGCAGCAACATACACAGGTAAATATACTAACAACTACTCAGAAGCGTATTTGTATGTAGCTACATACGTTCTGGCGTACAAGAACCGAGTAGCAGAAATTTGAATGGTCTCATAAAACACTTTTTTGGTTGCTCAGGTCAGACTGATGAGGACTCAAAGTTTTGCGAGCGGGGCTCTACTTTTGCCTTAGCAGCCATGCTACATATACTTATTTAACCGTAAAAAAAACTCAAAATGTAAAAGGTAAAATAATAAATTTTATATAAAAAAAATCTAGGCTTTCACGCGTCTTTCATTCCTCCGCTTTTCTACTGGGTTCTACAAACTCGTTTTGCCAGAAATAGTCACAGCGCATGTTGTTTTATGCCTATGAGCGCACGTACATATTTGTATGAGTGCATTTTTTTGCTGCAGCACCTAAGGGCAGTGCTCATTTTCATTACTTTCAAGTGCCTGAGTGCTCTTGTTGTGCGTTTTGCGGTCGTTAAAGTAACGAGCTTAACTTAGCTGGTCCGCAACACACAGCAACACTAATATTCACACGCGCTACATACATATGTATGTACTATGTAGTATGTATGTAAATAAATACTACGTATGCATGTAGTGTCTCAAACAAACTGTAGTAAGCGTTTTTGGTTGCGCATGAAAAAGTCTAAAAGTGCAACCAGCAAGCAAATATTACAACTACTTTGCAAGTTTTTACATAAACATTTTCAAAGCAAAGTTATAACCGCATTCAAAGGGAAGTAAAATACTTGAGAAGAAATAAGAAAGATGATTCATGAAGCTTCATAAATATATAGAAACATTTTGATTTAACTCAGTATTAAAATTAGGATTTTATGAACTTGCAGACATTTTTTTATGATATAAAGCAATAGTTTATAATACTTACTTGAATAACTAGCTAATTGCTTCCAAGAGTGCTACAGAGCTTTTAATCCGAACTTGCAGCTTAAAAGAATCTCCACGCTGAATTGTGGCACTCTCTTCACAAATGGCACGGAAAATTTTTCGTAACGTATGCAAAGTTTTTAACTCTAATAAAAATATTCTTTAATTTTTATAAAAATATGTTCATACAACACAAAAAAAAAACATTAAAATAAAATCTACAAATTTGTGCGAACTCAGGAAAATATAATAAAATTGGATACCTGTTTTCTACTTTTTATTCATATTTAAAAAAAAATTCAGTAAAACAAAGTGCAAATTTAAAGTTGCGTTAATTTTTGGTTTAGTATGAACTATATTTTATAAAAAGTTATCGAAAAGAAATTATAGTAAAAAACCTTGCATAGTTAAATTGCGAAAAATTCTCTGTGCCCATACTATTATTAGTCACTGTATGTATAGCCAATTGTTCATTCAAAGCTTATTCCTTCACATGTGTTCAGATTATTCAAAAATCTTATAATTTCAATATTTATTTTCCCGAGAATCATGATGCCAGGAGCTCGAGTATAGATTGTCTGTGTCTGATAGGCCTTCATCATCAATATTTTGCTAACTTAAGTACCATATTTATGGCATTGAGCTCAGCGAAAAAAAAAATATTTCATTAGTGCAGAAGTCTGCACTCTTTCACTAAATTTAGGGATTCTGAAGCAAGACGCCTGATTCTGTTACCAGTGTCCATTTTGGGGAAGTCTGTATAGATTTGAGGGGATTTTTTTAACACTTTCTCTTGCCGGTTTCCATCAACCGCAGTCTGCTAGAAACCCGAAATATTATTGCACTCTAATTAGAGCCAAAAATAAAACGCAATTAATTGCTTTTCTTACAAATGTCGGTTGTGGCGTCACGTGAAGACTACTGGTTCTGGTTCTGAAATCGCAGGTTCGAGGCCGCTTGGAGGTGGTTAAGATTTTTAAAGTTAAATAAATGTAAGTAAAAATAATTTATTCAATTTATAAATAAATAACAAATTTGAAAATCTAATTGCGTTGTAAAAAAACATTTAGGAAGAAATATAAAAACAAAGAAATTAAACAAAAATATTTTTTTTTATTAAATTAAGAAATTACAATAAACAGCATAAACAAAAAAATAAATTTATAAAAAATAAAAATAAAATAAAAAATAGAAAATAAAAAAATTTTACCTTCGCCGGGATTTGAACCTGGGACCTCAGGCTTACCACGCGAGTGCTCTTCTCTGTCGGCCATTGTGACTGCTGGAGCGTCGCGAGCAAAGAGGCACACTTATGCTTTTCACGGGGCATGAATTGGCAGACTATCTCATCAACTGGTATGATGCTACTAGTATTTATACTAGTAGATGCTGATGCATAGCCTGACAATTGACATCTCGTAGGACATCGCAATGTTAAAAATACCAGTCGCTAACATTGAAAAAGGATAGAACGTGAACTAGTTCTGCTGAAACGCAAACCGGTAGAATTCTAGTTCACAACTAGTAGCTTTCCCTGCAGGGAAGCTGCAAAGTATTTCAGATATATATTCATATGTATGTCGAGTATAAAAGACTTTAACACTTTCGAAACCGCGACGTGACCTAAAATCACATTCGTATATATTTTCAGTATTCAGAAAATAATCCCCTCGTCTTCATAAAAAAACAACAATTATTTCGAACACATTTTCTCCAACTGCATAGGTATATTTCAAGTGATGGGCGTGGCGACTTGAACCTTTGATCTGATACTTCCAGAACTACGCGTTGGTAAATTTGCCTGTCACCTACGATTAGAAGTCACACAAAAGTTTATGAGTCACAGAAAAAAATCCGAATCGAAAGGGCAAAAAAATATCTTGTCTACGGTAAAGCTAAATTCTTAAAATTGATTGAAAAACATACATCTAATTTTTCAAAGTTTCGTATATGCGTAAGAACCTTACCGCGTACAATTCAATTTAAAAGTTAAAGCATTTACAATTTTATATAAACATATTCATATTCAAGAGTTCAAACGACTTCCACACTAAAAGCCCCCGAATGCAATCTGCACCTACCTATGTACACACAGTTTAAAGTATTTCCAATAATTTAACTGCTTTCAAAGCGGCCACAAGTACCCCACTTGTTGTCGTTTGGTAAACCATATGCGCAGGTTGCGCGCCAAAAAACAGGCAACATTAGAAAACCAAAATTGCAACCACAAAAATAAACAGCGACTGTCGATCGCATCACACTCGCGCTTACACAACCCCCAAATATGTATGTTTGTACGAGTATGTAGCAGAGCAAAACAAATTCGAGCGCTTGTTCGAACAATAACTGCTGTGTACATATGTATGCGCGTATGCGGGTGCGTGTCGGCGCGCATTGTTGTAAATGATGACGACAACTGACAAATAGCAGCAGCAGCAGCAGCAGCAGCAGCAACAACAATGACTACCATAATGGCAACACCAACGCCGCCGACAGCATAATGAGTATACAACTTGTACAACGATGGCTTTGGCATGTCGTTATCAGCGGCGCTGTCGCTGTTGTCATTGTCATCATTGTAGTTGCACTTGTCATTGCGCACTTGCTGACTATGTACGTACGCGTCCGCCCAACCGCCGAACGCTTGTATTCGAGCGAACTTTATTTTCACAGAACAATGAAAGCTTGTCATTTTCACTCATTTTGCAATGCTTACAAATACATACATACATTCATATAAAACCGCTCACGATACATTTTAGCTCGCATGTTTTTTTTGCAATTCGGTTTCTTTTTTTTTCATTCGCTTTTTATTTATTTCTATCTCCAGCTCCTTTTATCTGCTTGCGCGTGCCTGCTGTTCGCAACGCCCTAATGATGACAATAAAAATTGCTCGATTGCATTAATGTCTAATTTTTGGTAACAGTTTTGCAACATAATCACTGGCAGTAAAATTGCCACATAATCGCATATGCCACCGCACACGGCAATACGACGCATTCGCCACACGGGCACGACACAGCAGTGTAGACAGACGCACACGTGTCGCGTGGTTTTATTATTGCTGCAACAAAAAAAAAAAAAAACGGTGTAAAATTATTTATTACGTTAATGTGTTCAATGTTTTCAAAGTGCAAACACAAAAATTGATATAAAACTATGTAGTGCGTAATGTTAATTGTTATGTCGTCCGTATGCTGCATAAAAAAGCAAACATTTGTGCGGAAATTTCATTAAATTCGTATCTCTCCTACTGACATACGGATGTGGCATAGGAAATATTTAAAATAACCACGGAAACTATCAACGTTAGTGTATTTTTGGTGTGATATGATATCGGAGCACACAAATTGTTGGTGAAAAGCAAGGTGATGTTACAAAAAATGTTTTACACAAAACGGAAATATTATTGAAAAGAAAATGCACTTTTTTATGTGTAAGAGTAATTTTTAATTGGTGGAAATTTTAAAAGTCAAGTACTTCATTATTTATCGAACTACAGGTGTGGTAATATTCTCTAATATTTAGCATTGTGAATGATAGATTGGTAAAAAAAGCTGTGTGTGAATTTTTTCTATTCAATTTGTGTACATTCCAATTTTCTTAAGTGGTGTTCTTTTTTAAGCTATTGTGTGTAAGTATTTATGAAATTGATTTAGGTTATTCGCAAAATGTTCTAAGCATATTAATGTGCCTCAATCATACTATCACACTTCTGAATATCCAAATCATTTCAAGTCACAAAAATAATCACTAACTGCTAGTCAAATATTTAGTGAATTGAGATGAGACTAAGTTACAGAACCCCAGGGTAAAACTGCGGTTCGCTTGTTTTGGGTTTCACTTTTTGCAAATTGTACATTAATGGATCCGAAGATACTAGTAGCCGTTTTATCACATTCTTCTCTGAACCAACAACAGACTTAAAAAATAAAATTTCAAGTTTTATTCAACAATTTTATTGAGCTTGACGTCGTTTTTAATGAAACATTTTTGTGAAAAAAAACAAAATTAACATTTTGATAGACTTCTTCAACTGGGACTCGATCCAACGAGCCCAGCACCATAGCCAGCAGTCAGTCTACCCACTAAGCTAAGTTCGCCACGTAAACTGTTGTTGCTTGCTCACGGCCTCAAGCTTAATAAAATTGTCGAATACAATTGTTATAAGGCCATAAATAAAAAAAAAAAATAAAAAATATTTCATGTTTTATTCATAAAATTACAAACTGAGTTATCATAAAAACTAATAAATCAGCATAAGTGTACTTAGCATGAAAGTTATGCTTACATCTAGCCATTATTTCCAAGCTTTAATTTTACTTCTATAATCACTCCCAATGAAATTAAAAATTTCCAAACGAGCTAGGATACCAAGTAATTTTGGTATAGACCATCGAACTTGATGATTTTATCAGTAGACCATGGACGAGTAATTATTTAATAGCTCATGATCTTAGTCCTTTTCACTGTACGCTCTCTTTGATAATATTTAATGGTTATAACGCAAAATCTCATATCTGAACAATGAGTTTTATGAGGGTCATTCCATTGACAATAGGAAAACGTCATAAATTTAAATATGCCCTACTTATCTCTATTTCAGTAGTAACCTCTTTTTAAATGACTACATTTCATTAACCTATGGGAAAATATCAAACAAAAAAAATCAAAAGAAGTTATAAGTTTTGTCTATGGAAACTTTTATTTCAAGCATAATTATTTACAGCAGTCACAAGGAGATGTCCCACCAGTCACAACATTAAATATTTTTTAATATTTCTATGAAGATTATATAAACCTCACTTTTATTGAAAACTAAAGCGTATAATCCATATTTTACAACACAAATACATCGTTCGTGAAAATTAAGTGTTTTGGCTAAAATTTATCTTTGAGTGCACAAGAGTAAAATAGATGTATTTTCAGTGTCCCACTAGTCACATTCATTTGCTATTTTTTGTATTTTCACCAAATATTACATTTTGTTTCCATACTCATGATGACGCATACACTTTTTTGCTATCGAAGAGTAAGTTATATTACTCGTATTAAAAATTATGTGTACTAAATTCATATTTAATATCCATACNCTTTTATTGAAAACTAAAGCGTATAATCCATATTTTACAACACAAATACATCGTTCGTGAAAATTAAGTGTTTTGGCTAAAATTTATCTTTGAGTGCACAAGAGTAAAATAGATGTATTTTCAGTGTCCCACTAGTCACATTCATTTGCTATTTTTTGTATTTTCACCAAATATTACATTTTGTTTCCATACTCATGATGACGCATACACTTTTTTGCTATCGAAGAGTAAGTTATATTACTCGTATTAAAAATTATGTGTACTAAATTCATATTTAATATCCATACATCAATTTTGTTGCACTTCAATAGAAAATATTCAACTATTTGCAATTATTAATCCACTTAACTGTAAAGTATTGTATTTGGAATTCCTTCTCCCCACCGAATAATACACAATTTTATAAACCTAATTTTCAGCAAATCGCTATACAGCTACTCCAGCATCTTCATGTCAAAATTGCATATTTAATATAGGCATTTTCTTTCATGTTAAAAATCAATAGGAAATCTCCTTACAGCACAAAGACTTCAAATGGGGAATAGCGAATGGAATGCCGAATGTCGT
>NW_016171895.1:0-13781 GCF_001687245.7 Rhagoletis zephyria | reverse complement strand
TTGATTCATCTTGTGTATCTTAGGTGTACTCTTCAGTATTGAGGTAACCACCACATATTTTGCTGTGCGTAATTATTGGCGTGGCTTCTTTGCGGCTGTTTGTGGCGCGACGGTGTTTCGCCTATTAGCGGTGTGGTTTCACAATGCAGACACGGTGCGCGCGATATTCCTTACAAACTTCACCACCGAATTCCCGTTCGATCCGCAGGAATTNATTTGTTTGTTTTTGTTTTTTTGATTCATCTTGTGTATCTTAGGTGTACTCTTCAGTATTGAGGTAACCACCACATATTTTGCTGTGCGTAATTATTGGCGTGGCTTCTTTGCGGCTGTTTGTGGCGCGACGGTGTTTCGCCTATTAGCGGTGTGGTTTCACAATGCAGACACGGTGCGCGCGATATTCCTTACAAACTTCACCACCGAATTCCCGTTCGATCCGCAGGAATTATTCGTGTTTGCGTTGATGGGGTAAGTGGCGACATATTTACTAGATACCTGAGCAAAAGTATAAAAGGTAATTAAGGGATTACCTTAAAGCCGAAACTAGTAGATATTTCGAGTTTCCATATTTTTTTTTTCAAATAAAATGTCTGTTTGTTCAAACGGTGAAGTCGCAACCACAACGGTTTACCTAAATTCGAAAACTCGTCAAAGAAACTCGTCAAAATTTGAAAAAAAAAATGCCTTTTTAGAACTCCCTAATTCTATTTTTTTGAAGGCATAGCATTCCGTGCTCTATCCTTATTTCTATGTGAAGTGGTCATAATTTCACCTTCCTTATTAACAAAAAAAAAAAAAACACAAAAATTTAGTGTATTTTGATATATTGCTGGTCCCTCTGTTTATTTTATTTTTAAATGTAATTCCTCTATGTATTCATAAACCAACCAAACTTTTGTAAAGTAAGTTAACAATGAAATAATAAAAAAAGTTTATATAATACAGTGGTCGAAAAAAATTCAGTCGCTCCAATTATTTTTATTTATTTTTTTTTTTTAATTTGAGTTATTTTTTTTTTAATATAATTAATTATTTAACAAATATTTGCAATATTTGAAAAAAAATCTAGAAACTTTCGTAAAAATTTCGAGCTTTTTAACTCGATTTTCTAGAAAGATTTTAAGTCTGCCGCTTTGTAGCCCACTCAATTCCTTATGAAAAAAAATTATGTTTATTCGTTATATGAAAGCAAATGCGACAAACAAAATTCTAAAAAATCAACGGTAATTTTCGGTGATTTGAAACGTTATTAACCTAGAATTGAACGTGCTGAAATTCCCCACAAAAAACGGTCCCTTCCCCACGCAAACTGAAAATCCCCGCAAATCGGGGAATTCCTCACGTGTTGGCTTCCCTGGAAAGCACCTAATGTCTTCTCCTCTCTATGCGACGTGGTCCACGTTGCTGTGACATATAAAATAATGGGCATGATGAAAGAATTGTAGAGCGTGATTTTTGTTCGTCGAGATAGGGCTCTGCTTTACAATTAATTTCCGGCAACGGTTGTGCGTTGGGCGGAGCAAACATCTCTCATGTTGGACAAGTGCTTCCATTTGCCATTAGCCAGTAAGATATCTTCTAACGATATTTACTTCGTGCCTTATAAGGTGAAGGAGTTCTTTTTTCTCTTTGGAGTTCTGCTTTCTTCCTTATTTACCCACTATTGTTGCGCTTCATTATCCATCCCTTTATAAAGTATTAAGTATTGAATGCATCTCCACACCAATTTTGAGGTGAATTTGGGCTATCATAGCGAGAAGCGCAATCCTACTATCACTAGACGCGTTGGTTAGTTTCCCCGCTCTACATACCACCTTAGACATAGTTCAATTGCATACTCCTAAGTCCCCTTTCAGACACGTCAAGTCTTGAAAGCAATTTTTTTCGCATTCTCTTTTGTGTTTTCTATTTGCTTCCACACGCGTCAACTTTAATTGAATTCAAGTCCTTGGTTCTTTAAATGGGAAGCAACGAAAAGATCAAAAGAGACAAGAAAACTTGAAACGAATTGACGGTACGGAGGTATCTGTGCTCTTCCCCTCTCTTCTCACCTCCTTAGCCTACGAACGAGCAGACTTGAAAGCAAGACTTGACGTGTCTGAAAGGGGACTAAGCTTGAAAGAGAGAGCTTATGGTCAAAATGATCCTTGCGCCGACATTAGTTAGTTCAATTTGTGTTGTCCTCTCTGCACTGGTGATGCCCACGCAGACAAGTCGTTGGTGTATTTCTGAACTTGACCTACGAGGAATTCATATTTATTTTTGAAAATTAGCCAGTTCCTAGATGAAATTAGCGCACTGCGTAGAGAATTTCTAGCCTTATTATATTAAGTAATGAGCCTTAACACTAAATACTGAGAGTCTAAATCAACAAGAATAGCCTAATTTTACCCTTATATTGCATTTAAATCTAAATCAATTAAATCTGACTGTATCACATTCTCATTTACTCGAAATTTCTTATCATCACCTAGCGTTGTCTCCGGCATTGGTGGAGCTGCCTACGTTTGGGTGCATCGCCGTTATGTACTCTTCATGCGTTCCAACAAGAAGATGAACAAATTCTTGCAGAAAAAGTAAGTGCCAATTCTCACCAGAAGCTTTGTAACGTCACCTGAACTTTGTTTTCCTCCATCTACTGTCTAGTCGGTTTCTCTATCCGGGCTTTCTGGCGCTGCTCGTTTCTACTCTCTCATTTCCGCTAGGCACCGGCCAGTTCATCGCTGGCGAACTGAGCACACACGAACAAGTTACACAGTTGTTTAGTAATTTCACATGGTCACGCGACGATCTCACTGTGGAGCAGGCGGCCATTGTTACACATTGGGTTACTAGTTACACCAATATATTCATCAATCTCTCCATCTATATTGTGTTCACCGTAAGTACAGTGTCAACGGTACGTTAACATAAAAGAAAATACGCTTAATAAATTGCTTCTCCCCTTTTACAGTTTTTCATTTCCATCATCGCCTCCACCATACCAGTGCCTTCGGGTATTTTTATACCCGTTTTCAAAATTGGCGCCAGTTGGGACGTCTCATTGGCGAAAGTATGCATTTGTGGTTTCCGCACGGCGTGCGCTACGGCGGTCGTCTATCGCCCATCATACCCGGCGGTTATGCCGTTGTAGGTGCGGCAGCATTTTCCGGCGCCGTGACGCATACCGTTTCGGTAGCGGTAATCATTTTCGAGATGACCGGCCAGATAACACACGTTGTACCGGTGATGATCGCAGTGTTAATAGCGAACGCCATTGCAGCCCTTCTACAACCGTCCATGTACGACAGTATTATATTGATTAAGAAACTGCCGTATCTGCCCGATCTGCTGCCATCCAGTTCAGCGATGTACAGCATCTATGTGGAGGATTTTATGGTACGAGATGTGAAATACATCTGGCATGGCATTTCGTATCAAAAACTCAAGGAGGTGCTGAAGGCGAACAAAACGCTCCGATCTCTACCGCTGGTCGATAGTCACGAGAATATGATACTGCTCGGTTCCGTACAACGTTATGAATTGATTAAAATGATTGAAAAACATATTGGACGTGAGAAACGCATGGAGGTGGCACAAAAGTGGCAAAAGGAAGCGGAAGAACGGTAAGTACGAAATTTTTGGGTGAAACTAGTTTGTGCCGAGAAAAATGTAATTTTTTCTCACCCCATCCCCCTTCTAGCGCCCGCGAAGAAGAGAAGAAGAAACAAGAGGCTGAATTGAAAATACGTCGTCCTTCTCGCTTCGAAGTATTACCCGCTCCCGACATACTTAGTTTGCGGCAAATTGCCAACGATGAAATGTTGCCGCCCAAACAACGCCAAGAATCGCTCAATAATAATTTGGCACCACGAAAATCCATTTTGAAAAAGACAAACTCCTTTAATTTAAAAACATTCGCACCTACCTCACCGCACAGCCCTAACATTACCCCATACACCACCATCACGGGCACCGAGCATCGCATTCGTTCCGCCTTTGAGGCGATCTTCCGTAAATCGAATACTCTGCAGGATGTACACCCGGATCCGGATGCTGGCAGCATATCGCCGGCTGTGAGCGCCAATGAGGTGCCGCATGTACAGCGCGCGCCCAGCATCTCGAAGAAAGTTCAATTGGTATGTAGATTTTGAGGAAATGCTTTTCCAATAATTCGGTACAAAAATTTTGTGCACGCCACTAGTGTGGAATGTGTTTTTTCATGTTTGTTGCTTGTTATTGCTGTTGGTTTTGTTTTGTTTTATGTTCATCATTTGTGATTTGTCGATTTTGAAATTTTGTTTCTGCATGGATTTAAACGAAGCTGTTTAAATTATATTTGTCTGGTATTTACTTTTTCTATGCAAGCAAGCACAAAATACTGTGGAGTCTACAGAACAAGATCGAAAGGTAAAAATTCTCACCAACTAAATTTATTTCATGACTAAAACACCCCTTATACATATAAGTTATTGATTTCTTTTTCTGCTTTCCAATTTCTAGAGACTAGGGACTGTAAACAAAAGTTATTTATAAATTATGAAATCAAAATAATCAAAATCTGTTTTATTGTTGAATATGATTTCTTTATGAGTTAAAAAGAAATATCTTCTATTATTTTGAGCAAGGGTTTTTGAGACGTGTAATTTTTATATTTCCAGCATTGATATTATAATGAAATACTTCATGATTAAAGGCTTTAACGAGATTTTTTTCGGAACTGTTTAGCATTTTTCGGAACTTTTCGGTATTGTTCGTGTTTTCTGAAAACATTGCTTTATTTTTTTCTCGATTTTTAAAAAATCCCTTTGATCACCTTTTTTATATTTTTCGGAACATCTCAAGTTTTATTTTCAAAGGTCTTTCGGTATTTAAAATTTTAAATGACTTACATTTTGTTGATATGGAAATGAAGTGATTCGTGATTTTTCGGATTTTTTCGAGACTTCAAAACATCGAGACTTTTTCGGACCTGTTCAGGATGCTTTCGGAACTGTTCGGGATTCTTCGTGTTTGCTCGGAAAACTTTGTGACCCCTTGTTAATTTTTTTTTTTGGTCTTTCAGTATTATTTTGAGTTTTTCGACAATTTTAGGAGTACTTCGTAAAATATATTTTGGGATTTTTGTGGGGATTTACCGAAGATTTCCAGATTTTCTGATTGTGAAATAAAAATATTTGTGATTTATGGGGGTTTGTTGGGGCTTTATGGAGATTTATTTCGGGACGCTTCGCGATTTTTACGGAACCGCTCAAGAACTTTTTTTAATTTTTTCGCGAGTTGTAGAGAGCTTTTGGGAGCTTAAAGCTTTTTTCGAGAGATTTCCCTGGAAGACTTTTCGAGGTTTTTCGGAATACTTGATACTATATTTCTATCCTTCTGGTAATGTAATTTTAAATACTTAAATTATTTGTTTTGCTCTCCAATTAAGCTCTTTAGTTCAGTTGTTTCGGTTAAAGCATACTTTTGCAATTCATTTTTTCTTAACTTTAAATAATGTTTTTATTACAAGCCAACGCCTCCGAGCTCGCCGGATAGCATAAAAAACAATAAATTTGTAAGTAAATGGAAAATGTAAATAAACTTTGTATTTCAAGACTTTTGTTTTTTGTTCTTTAAAAAGTCTCAAATCGCACCTAATTCACCGGTATTAAAAAAGAAAAACAAGAAACCGAATCATGTTGTAAGTACTAAATAAATAAAGTAAAATTGAAGAGTTTTTTTTAGAAAGGGATCTAAGTGGGTTTTGAGAAACATTAGTAATTATTAACTTGATAGGTACTTACTAAAAAAGTGGCCTATAAATGTAAAATATTTGTTCAAACTAAATACTGAAACTTTCGTATAAAAACAGTCCACTTATTTTCCTTCTGTGCAATTTTCCTAAAATTCTTTTTAATTTCAATTAGGCTAAAGTGATAATGATCTTCCATTGAATTTTCCTTTCGGACATATAACCTTTATTCTTTTGTATTGTATCTTTTGCTTTTAATAAACATTTTTCTACAAGCCTACACCTTCAAGTTCATTGGAAAGCATGAAAAGCAACAGATTTGTAAGTAATTAAAAAAAAAAATTACAAAAATTATATTTTGAAATAATTTTTTTTTGTGCTTCCGAAAGTTTCAACTCGCCCCCAACTCGCCGATACTAACAAAGAAACACACTAAACTGAATAATGTTGTAAGTAACAGAACAAATTGGAAGAGTTGTTGCACAAGGGTTATACATACATTAGGGATGTTAATTTTTCAGCTTTTTCCGATCCCGGGATTTAGATATTCATTACTTTTCCACAACTTAAATCAAAAAAATTGCTTCTATATTGTTTGAGAAGCTCTCCTACTATAAAATAAATAATAAATATTTATTTTAAAGGACTTTGTAATTTCAAAGGTATGATTAATTCCTAAAATTATTAAAAAAGTTCAATGCAATATAGAATAAAAATATGGATACCAAATGCAAGAAGACATTTCTTTAGAACTCAAAAAAATACAAATTTTTGGATTAACAACAAGGACGAATAGGTAATTTTTTAAAGTTAGAAGGACGAAATTCGTGGATGTTATCGAGTTTATATAAGTTCTTAACCTATAATTTTTTCAAATTCAAATATTGCGAAATTTCAAGGATAAATTTTAAAAGGACATTTTCAATACTTACCAGTCCTTCCTCACCAAAAACTTTAATCTGTTTAAATTCCAAAGGATCTCCTCTTTAATTTGATACCATAGTTCTTCTCTAAGCACATTTCTCTAAATTTTTTGAATAATTTTTTAATTACTGACGTCAGAGTGAAAAACTAAAAACGAAATTTTACTATATTTGGCCCAGGGTTTCGCGAATATATTGATTTTTATGTGTGAAATTTACTATCGCACGGTGTTATATGTATAATGCGCTAGACGTTTATAAAAAAATATTAATTATTAAATGAAAAAAGAAATGTAGCCAATACTGCTCAAGAAAAGGAGTTTCTCTTATTGCCATTAGTGCAAATTACAAATCCCGAAAATCCCAGAATTATTTGCCAAGAATCCCGTGGTTTTTGAGACTTTAAAAAGGTCGGGATCCCCGGGTTTAAGATTCCTAACATACATACTACATAAACTCTCCATACAATTCATGTTTAAAATAAACTTCCTTTATTAACAATCATCCATAAAAATATTTACTTGAAATAAGCGTCCACGAAGCTTAAGTTCATCACCCGTCCATGCCAAAGTTAGAACAAAATTAGCCAATACAAGATGGGATCAATCTATGCTGCCAGCACCACCAAAAAAAGGTATACTACGAAAGTCACATTCAACCACGGATTGTTCGAATGCCAAAGCAAATGCTGCTATTAGATGGAATACTTTCATGGAAAATACCCAGGCTGCATTGAATTCGAGTGAACCGAAAGTAAAGAAAGAAATTGGTTCTTACTCTTTACACGAAATATTTAGCTATTGCCGGATATCATACCCGCATTATGGAGCTAATTGATATTCATAAGTACATAAGTATTTATATAGCTCGATAAAGGTAAAGCTTAGTAGTAATTTTTAAAGCACACAAAATCATCAAATTTGATTTACCCAAGTGTTTTCTTCATGCTTTCTTTTTGTGTTGATGTCTTTGGTTTTACACACCTAAAATATGTACATAGTTATACGATATTTAGTAGTTAACCTAAACTATAGCGGACATCTCTTTGTGGAACATTTCAAACCCCTAACTACTATCAGAACCGGAAATTTCCTCAAAATCTTAATTACTTACATGGGTAAAATGTTTTACAATTCTGGTCATCGAATATAAATATTTTGGAGATAAAACAAATTGTATTAGTAAGGCGGGCAGCGGAGCTTTGCACAATATGGTCTGCCGTAAGTAAGCATGCCTACCCTAAAGTTTAAGTGTTCTGCTCAGTCCACAAGAAATGTGGCCCTGCCTTATGCGCCAACTACCGCGCGATCAGCTTTCTAAGTGTCGGCTATAAGTAATTTTTGAGCGTGTTTTGTAAAAAGCGAAAGCCAGCCAATTGATTGAGCTTTATCAGTGTGACTTTATACCTAGTAAATCCACCACAGCTTCGTAAGAAATGGAAGGACCTCTACTACTAATAAGCTGACCTACTTAACTGATGCTGGAGCAGATAATAGGTCGTATGAATAAAAACTAAGCAACTGCTTTTTCTTAAGATTTCAAACCATTTACTTGAATTTATATGATTTTTTATGTATATATTAGGGTGGGTCCTAAAACCAATTGAAAGATTTTGTTTAGGTCTCTCTCACTCACGGTCACAGATATCACATACAAAAATTTGGTTCTGATTGGAGACGGTTAAGGCGTGTCGCACAGGGGCCAAAGTCCAGATTCCTCTATAGAGACTCAAAAAATTAAAATTATTATTTTTTTCATCTAATACCCAAAATCGATTCTACCATAATCGCAGATATCACATATAAATTTTGGTCCCGATTGGAGTCGGTTAAGACGTCTTCAAAGGGTAATTAGAACTTTGACCCCTGTGCGCCACGCCTTAACCGACGCCTATCGAGGCCAAAATTTAAATGCGACAGCTTTCACCGTAGTAGAATGGATTTTGGTATTAGATGAAAAAAAAAAAAATTTATTTTAATATTTTTTGAGTCTCCAGTTTGAGTTGAGTACCCAAGTTTTGCAAAAATCGAAGTGATCTTAATTATTTAATTTTTTTATTTAGGGAAATATATTTCGAATCTCAATTCCATCGAAAAAAGTAAATTTTTTCCAATATAGTTATTACACTGAGCTTTTCACTTTTATGAAAACACACAGTTGAACAGAAAAAAATAAAAGAAATGCGGTAAGGAATAATAAAAAAAAATTGTTTCAAAATAACTGTTTTTACAAAGAAAGGTGATATTTACAAAAAAAGAGTTTCTCCATATATTGGACCTCTGTAGTGAAAGGGTTAAGATGGCGATTAGGGCGAGACAAATGCGAGCGTATAAGACCTTTCTTTATTGCAACATAACTTAATTGAAATAGTAATTCTGTGCTTGACATCCAATCAATTGGTATTATAAAAATTGCGGATATGTCAAAATTCATCAAAGAACTTATTATAAAAATGTCTTCATATAGACAGGAGGCCCAGTCTGATGATTTTCCAACGGGTCGTTTTCTATAAAAAAATCACTTTATCACTTATTAGTATGTAGATGCGAATTCCTGTTGGATGTTTTATAAACAATAAGTAAATTTTTCATTCATTTAAATATGCTTTGTTCGTTTTCACCTTAATACATGTTTAAAAATATTTAAGTTTGTATGTATGTATGTATGTATTTCATATTACTTTTGTCTTTGTCCTTCATCTTATGTAAGTTTTGTCAATTTCAATTCTACATATATTCTAACTTTGCAATTCATTTGGCTTTTACTAAATTTGTTTGTATTTAAGTTCTATGCCTTGAAATATAATTTGTCACAAGTGCTTCTTTAACAAATCTTTAAATTTTCTTTTGTAGATATATTTGTTTTTAATTATAACTTAAAATATATTTCTTTCTTTTCTATATGCCACACTTCCTACGTTCCCTACACTTCTATCACAAATCAATACTCCCAACAACGTAAATATGTAAAAAAAAAAAAAAAAAATAAAAAAATGCACAACTGTACATAAAACCAGACAATGAGCATGAAAAAGACGAAGTCGGTCACACTGGTAGGTGTCTTATAAATATTTATGTTTAAGTGCAATAAATTCGGAAAGTAAATATTCATAAAAATTTATGCAAATTAATAATAGTTAATTGTTTACGCCGCGTAGTAATTTAAACAACGCCGCAGCAGTCAACGAGTTAAACAAAAAATAAATAAATACTTCAATAACTCGTATATGCAGCTTTTTTAAATTCAATTTTTTATACAAATGCAAAATTAATTTAATCGGCTTTACAATTTTCATTTGATTTTTTTTTTCTTTAGCCACGCGAACGTGTCATCGATATGTCGCCGGAGGATCAAAAGAAATGGGAAATGGAAGAAATGTCGAGATCAATCGATCTAGAACAGGCCAATGTAAATATCGATCCATCACCATTTCAGCTGGTCGAACGCACCTCAATACTCAAAGTGCATTCGCTGTTCTCAATGGTGGGCATAAATCACGCTTATGTGACGAAAATCGGACGTCTTGTGGGTGTTGTGGGACTGAAAGAGGTAAGTTCAATGTAATCCAATGGAAAAAAAATCACTAGTGCAGCAATCAAAAATTACATATCGTCGATGTTTTCGCAAAACCGCCCATCGACGAGAGATTTGATAACCCTGAGTTCTAGGCACCGAGATTCATCAAATCAATGACCTTTTTTGTACCCCTGTAAACTTTGAGTGTCGTAAGATAGGCGGTCTAAAATCTAAAATCTCAAGGTGGTAAAAATTTGTATTTTATCACGGGTTCAATAAGATGTTTGTTTAAGGCGACAAACCTCTAGAAATGGGCGTGGCAGTTAAGTTAACAAAATGCAGATTTGATTGCGGTTTTCGACAGAGAACCGTTGCAACATTTGTTGCAACATTTGTTTCGCATCTTCTTCTTAAATCGAGGAATCGTCTATGTAGAATTGGACGTTGCAGTTTTAAGACGAAATTTAAAAAATCTTATTGTGGCTTTCGGCAAAATAACTACATATCGAGCCCTAACCGCCAAAATAACGTAAGCGACAATTTTTTTAAAATTTTATTTTTGATGCAGAAATGCATCTAGATGCTCTAGGAATATTTCTGCATCAAAAAGAAAATTTTGAAAAAAGTGTCGCTTACGTTATTTTGGCGGTTAGGGCTCGATATGAAGTTATTTTGAAGAAAGCCCCAATAAAATTTTTTAACTTTCGTCTTAAAACTGCAACGCCTAGTTCTACATTGAAGATTCCTCGATTTAAAAAGAAGTTTGCGTGTATAGTGTATACTAATATCGTTTATTCCGCCACTTTTTTTTTCTTGTAACGCACTGTAAATTGGCCCTAAAGGTTTGGAGACCATCGCGGTTGCAAAGTTGTCTTTCTCGTAACACATCATTACACCAAAGAAAGAAGCCCATATTTCACTAAACTCGATCACTTTGCTTTCTCTTCCAGCTGCGCAAAGCTATTGAAGACATCAATAGCAATAATTTCGTAGTACAAAGTCAGGCAAAAGATGACGTAGAAGCCGATCACCGATCAGCGGCCGAGAAGCCATTGCTAACGCCACCTTTGCCGCCGTCGCCGCATGCCACGAGTGACAGAGAGGTCAATACGACAGTGACCTCTATGGATTCGGCGCTGTCACATTCGGATAATTGCTCCGATATTGAAATGGAACACATGAAGGGGGAGAGTAGTGGTGAGGAACAACACAACAACAACAACAACAGCTGCTGCAGCAACAACCACAACATAACCAACAAATCTACAATACAACAGGGACAAATACGCCAACAACAAATGGCACACCAACAAAATCAACAAATGAGCCATAGCAAGTACATATATATTGAATAGACATACATACATACAAATATACCTAGATACAGACATAAATGAATAGTCCACTTATGTACATATGTCTGAAGTGATTTTGTTAAAGAAAAGTTAACTGAGCTAAATTGTATTAAATTTAGTAGGTTAGTATTGTATTAAATAATTTTATTGTAGGTAGAAAGAAAAACTAAGCGAGTGATTTTTTTTTAATTTTAGCAATTAATGTATGTATGTAACTGTATTAGGAATTTGTAGCTTGTCGTAGCATATATTTTATTTCGTTAATACTTTATTGTTGCTGCTTATGAAAGCAAATTTTTTAAGAACTTTTAAAAAAAGAACTTTAGCACATTTCTGTTGTATGTAGTAAAATATAGATTTTAGTTTTCAAAATGTTTCGATTTCATATACATATTTGTATGACATCTTTATTACAACTCCGTCGGTTATTCGCTTAGATTTGAGTAAATAGTTAGAAAACGCGAAATAAAAATATCGGTAGTTCGGTTGCGATTTCGAGACTCTCAAGATTTTCCAAACTTTCAGGTTGTGAAAGTAACCCTTATAAACGAACCGGCCGCCCAACAGAGAAACGTTCGATTTGGCGACAGCGCGTTTTTGTACATTTTTCGTATCCTGAAACGTAAAGTTTTTTTTTCAAATTTACCTTAATTTTAAACTTCAAGTTGTTACTCGGTAATTTTATCAACTGTTGTTGTCCTTTTTAGCTAACTTTTTTGTCTGATAATCGCTGTTTATCAACAGCTGATTCGGGGCTTTTTTCCTACAAAAAAATAATTTTTTTTTGTTTTTGTTATTTTATGGCCTTATAACAAGTATATTCAACAATTTCAAGCTCAATAAAAATTCTTGAATACAAAAAAAATTTAACTGAAAATTAAAGAATTTTCGGTCGGAGTTAAATTGAACAGTTATCGAACAACTGATTGCAAGCCTTCCACCACGATAATTCGATAATTGGTAAACCGATAATAGAACAAATTTACACAAACAAAATACATGGGGAAAATTACCGAACACCGAGTTAACGANTTATGGCCTTATAACAAGTATATTCAACAATTTCAAGCTCAATAAAAATTTTTGAATACAAAATAAAAAAATTTAACTGAAAATTAAAGAATTTTCGGTCGGAGTTAAATTGAACAATTATCGAACAACTGATTGCAAGCCTTCCACCACGATAATTCGATAATTGGTAAACCGATAATAGAACAAATTTACACAAACAAATACGTGGGAAAAATTACCGTACACCGAGTTAACGTATACCAAGCTCTGTCTGAAGACCCCTGATAATTTTAAAATATTCAAACTGAACATTTGAAAACATGTATATTAGGATGGTCCTAAAAATGTCGACATCATTTTGTACAAAATACAGAATAAAGACTTCCATGAAAGTTAAAAAAAAATGCGGCCGCGACCAGTGTTTCCAACAAATTTAATTCTTTCTAAATCTTAAAAAATTTTCACTTGAACCTTGATAAATTTGACATATTTTTGACACTTATTCATATAAATCCGTTAACTCGCTGAGTTACAGCTGGTCAAAGTAAAATTTTTTATTTTTTTTTGGAATTTTTGCGATTTAAAGAAAATAAACTTTTTTTTAACTCTATTAACGAACNGCGACCAGTGTTTCCAACAAATTTAATTCTTTCTAAATCTTAAAAAATTTTCACTTGAACCTTGATAAATTTGACATATTTTTGACACTTATTCATATAAATCCGTTAACTCGCTGAGTTACAGCTGGTCAAAGTAAAATTTTTTATTTTTTTTGGAATTTTTGCGATTTAAAGAAAATAAACTTTTTTTTAATTCTATTAACGAAAATTTTTTTTTTCAATTTTGAAATTTTCGCGGATGTTCTACGAACAAAATAAAGGGGTACCCAATTTGTTGACATGTTTAAGAGCCACCCCAATGCACCAGACGAAACTTATTTGTTTCATAACAATTTTCCATACTTTTCCAGGCATATACACAATGCTGGGAAAACATATCAGAAAAAAGATCGAAAATGGAATCAGAAAACGGATGGAACAACCAATTTGTATATGAAATTGTTTCAATTCTCCGATACGTTTTCAGATAATTTGCTGGCTGGGTATGCTTTTAACATAAGAAACAAATTTTACCTTTTTTTAATTTTAATAATTCTCAGAGCCTTAGAGGCAAAAGTATGCTAAGTGAGCCTTTTTTGTAAACGTAATACGAATCCAGTTGGAATGATGTTAAGAAATTTTAAATTTCCTTTTGGTGCAGAAA